>NC_069134.1:22975386-23070982 GCF_026914265.1 Mya arenaria | reverse complement strand
GTAACATTTTTTTTGAAATCGATAATTTTGAAAGGACAAGTTGAGATATCCAGCTGGTTACGTCACTAAAAGCCTCTCTATTTACTTCATCTTTCCACAGTAATTATCTTAGATTTTCCGCAGACGACAGCTTGATTGTTCATAGAACGCCGGAAGCATGGGATGTTTTCAGACCTGTGTAACCATGGTTTTGTCTATTTTAAAATGTAGTTAATAGACTGCTAAATTGAAGCAATGGTTTGAACTGAAGATTAGTATATTCAATCAAAATATTGATGCAAGTCTAGACTTTTTTGAAGCTGTGTTCTACTAAACATTTTAACAGTTTAACAGAAGTTTTGGGCGGGAACGTTTTCCTCTCTTTCAAAACCACAATCGGGTTGCCATGCAAATACTATGTTAGTCAGATATATAACATAATATTGTTTTATACTTTATAGCATACACTAATTAATATGTCTTTTTGATGGACCTTTCTGGGTGAAATATCCAAGAAAAAACTAACGATTTTCAGAACAGTCAGATGTAATTTTAACATAAACTTTGTTTGAAATGTTATCGGCGCTATCTTATACTTATTTCATACAAAAAATCTGTGCTATGTATCTTGGATATTAAGTTAAGATAAAATGGTTATCAGGTATGAGACCGTACATGTATTGACATACAGTCGCATGAACTATACAAAACAAAAACCGTTTTAGTTTCCAATCAAACATTTGGAGGAAATATACATTTTTTCAGCTCGCTTTCTGAATTTCTTAAATAAGATTTTAAAGAACTTTTTTTCTCAAACAATTGAATTTAATCTTGATTGAATCCTATGAAATTTCAATCTTAAAACAAAAGCAAGAAAAATGCATCTACATTCTTGTATCAACGATAGACGAAACATGAGCTCGCTGTATTAAATACATTGTTTTACGAATTACTTCAATTGTATGTGTTGACGGTGATTATTTAAAAATAAAGAATATAGTCTTCGGAGCTCAAGCGATATCCACAGCATGACATGCAAGTCACAGCTTTAGTTAGCGATAATCTCGTGTAATGTCGTCCCATAGGGTTATCAGTCCTCGTCATCTCTGTCAGCTTTCAAACATAATCTGAACACAATCAGGAAAACTGTCCTACAGCTGAATGTCTGATATTTAAGGTTATATGTGTTTTTCTGTTTTCTCGTAGATGCTGGGAAAGAAAAAAAGATTAATATTACTGTTTCTTTGTACGCCCACACCAGATATAAACAGGCTTGGCCTGCTAGAGCAGGTATATGACATAAGGCTGTGTCTCCTCATGTTCTGAACAAAAATATTCCAATATTTATAACTAAAATTGTTCAAACAAATATTAGGATCTTGGGTAGTGTATTCGGTGCTGGCAACCACATTCTTCATCTTTGCATTGAGCTCTCCACCATTCTGCCAATCGTTCTTTATCCGAAGTCATTTTAAATACAATGTCGTTTGACGATCAGATGTATAATTACATTTGTATGTGATTTTGGTTTGGAATTTCTGGTGACCGCATATTTCTTTTCAACATTTTAAAGGGTTTAACAAGTACAGAAAGCATATGTAATACATGTTTTATGAACAAGGTTTGTGGCAATGTTAGCTTGCAAGATCGCGTCCGATATTAGTTGAACAACTTTATCTATAATAATATTTCGGTCATCTTCATCACTTGGTGACAATCAAGAAGCAATAAATTAGATTAAGAAAAATTAGAAGAAATTTGATAAAGATCAATGATACCATACAAGGAGATGCACTTTTATTCCCAAATAAGATGTACCACAATTAATACAATTGATTTAATATACCTAAAATAAGATGAATAAATGTTGAAAACAATGAGTCTTATGAAGGATACCAAGTTTAATTGGAAATAATAAAGGTGCAGAAAACACGGTATTTCTACCTTATGAGACGATAGTAGATCACTTTAAATCTTCTAACTCACCAATCACTAAATGTTTGTTGCGTTTCAGCTATTAACTACATGGTTATACTTTTGTTATCAGTAATTAATAGTTTCCATAAATGTATCATTTAGTAAGTAGTTAAAGGTTCATCACTCAAACGTTATGTTTGTTATACATGTATATGTGTATGTAATACTTTTGAATAAGAGTGTCACTTTAACCGTTCCTAGGGGGCGTTTGCATGTAGTACACGTATCCTCTCTGTCATTAAACATGTTCAATCAGACCGTTACCGCTATTTTCATATGTTGGATGAATTTAGCAAAGAACATTTTTGTTTCCACTAACATCTAAAAAAGGGATAATGTAGGTTTGAGAACCAGGATTCTGTTCATAGCCAACCTTAATTAGGGTATATCACTATTAAAGAAAAAATAAAATATGTAATGGTCAAATATAACTATGTTGACTAAAGAATGCTCATTTTTTGTAAGGAAATTTACGAAAAAATATCCACACTACTGCAAAACAAAGAATCTCTCTTCAATTAAGCTGTAACATTACATGACAACCTAATTGATACATCTCCAATTAATAGTTCGCCACTGATAACAGCAAAAAAGGCCTTTGCGTCATCAGATGGATTACCATAGAGCTTTATTATTGTTTTAACAAAATACATGAACAGCCGATAACATTGATGATGTAACATACGGTATTGAATGGTCCGTCTGTTGTATTTACCTTCAGGTGATGCATTAATGTGAGACGTGCGTGCATGCTCTCGATAGCATGAGAACAAACGTTTAACTATCATAAAAATACCTACACTTGTTTACAAACTACTTCATGCGATTGATTAATTTTCTTTTAAAAAGATGGCAAACAGCACTATATTTACAAACACTTAATAAAAGAAAAAGCTTGAAGACCATGTACTTCATAGCAAACTCTGAGATATTCATCGCATTTAGAGAATATGTGATCAAAACAATGTGTTTTATTTTTGTAGTTTGTTTCATTATAGATAAGACAATATGCACATTAGTATACAAATCATAATAGACAAATTATATTATTAATTATTAATCAACTATTACGTATTTGGCGAGATCCAGAGACAATTGCGGCACCAATACCAGACAATTGAAGACAATATATGCCAGAACTCGCTCAATATGACCAAACTCGGCTAATATTTTGATTGGCTAAAAAACTCGCCTAATATAGAATTTGAGAAATGGGCCATTTTTATTGGCTGTCGAAACTCGCCTAATATGAGAAATATGCTGGAAATTATTTTTAAAGGTAGCCATTGTGTTTTTCGTTTTCCAACTGTTTTGATGTTTTGATGATTGAACCACCTTGTACGGTTTGATATTACAGTTGTATTTAACCCGTTTATGGATTTTACGACTATTATGATTTTGTACACCGACAAAATGGACGACGAAGGAGAAACATTTGACGTTTTGGCAAATGATTTACGAATTTAAGACGAAAAGACATGCTTCCTTACAATGTACAGTGCTTTAATCATAAGTATGTGCAATGTCACTCTAAGGATGCATGTCAAAATCAGCAAAGTCAAGTCTAGAAAAGCAGACACCATGAATGAATAAGGGATATATACGGCTTCACTGTGAAATAAAGGTAAGTTATAAGAATGTTTTTAACCAAAATGGTAATAGTTAATTAATTAATAAAATACTTATTAATTAGGTAATTTCATATTGGCCCAGTTATTTGTCCTCGGTCAGCTAACCTCGGACAAATAACAAGGCCAATATGAAATCACCTAATTAATAGCATTATATTATCTATTACGTATTTGACCCGATACGGGGACAATCGCGATACCAATACCAGACCATTGACGACAATATATGCCAAATCTCGGCCAATATCGACCTAACTAAGCAAATATCAACCAAACTCGGCCAATATGAGATTCCTCCGTTTTGATCGGCAACAAAACTCGGGAAGATTATGTAAGTACTTTAAACGCCGAAAATTTCATTTAGTTTATGAATCAGTTGGAAATATCAGTTGAACAATCGGAAAATAATTCTGATATTGATTCGTGTTTATCGAATTTTGTTAACGGTATCGATAATATTTGCGTACTATTGTTTTCACGTAAAACGGATACTAATTCTTATCCATCTACGTCTAGTGTTAGGAGTAGTTTATTCGATAAATCATGTAAAGACGAACGAAAGTCTTTTTACACTGCTTTAAATAATTACAGAAAATATAAAACTGAGGAAAATAAGAAATATTTTTCTAAATTCAAACGCCTAATACACATACATAATGCCAAATCTCTATTAACAGCAGTTTTTGAGAGGTCTTTAGTATATAAATATATTTCGTTTTCCGGCATACATTAGCTCTCAAGTAGAAAGTGTATTTCTAAGTGTTAAATGTTTTGGCAAAGACATTGTTCGTATGTGTTGACATAAACTGAATATCTAATAACTCAGGGCTTAGCTTCATTCTCCATAAGTCCATTTTAAGGTATTGGCTGGCAACAATCGAATGAACATGTAACACAATCTGCACTAGCAACATTTTGTTTGGCCATAAAATGCAAGGCCATTAAGCTTTAGTTCCTGTGACATATCGAGTAGCATTTTCCAGTTATGAGTAGAAGTTTTCCATTAACGGATATATTCATTGAAGTCGTAAATGAGGCATTTCGAAAAAGCACATTTGTTTAAAGTAAGATATTTAATATCCTAGTAGAGGAGTGTTTTCTAGTGACTTACTTACAGGCTTTCGACGATGGTGATTAATGTAAGTGAATTAGAATCAAGGAACTGATGAAAAATAAAGAAAGTCGTCAATCGGTAGGGAATAATAAAAGATAAAAAGCGTTCTCTTTGGTCCAGAGTGAAATACAGAATACAAATTGAGTAAGTGTTTGCTGGAACTCTTTCGGCACTTAACATCGAGATGCGTAGAAATTAAGGTCTTAAAATTTACAGTTGACGTATACGGTCCAGTTCAAGTTCCTGAAAGGATGAATAAGGCATATCAGAGAAATGAACAATTTGAATCGAACAAAACACCGATAATATCGATAATTTAACCCGATTTATCATATAGTGTGTTTGTTTAACATTTATGGAATATAAATACATAGCTGACACCATGTTCGCAGCTCGGCTCTCAAACTTGAATGTTGGCCGTATATCAATTTCATTCTATGTTATTAAGTAAAGTTAAATATTTCAACGTTGCACTTGTTTAAATAAACGCACTCGTGTTTTGTTAAATGCATCTTTTGTATGACAAAATAAAGTGTGGCAATATATGGAGTGTTAAAACCAGTAAACGGCCGGAACCCTTCAACAAATGTTGATATGCTCAAATATTGACTGTGAAGTTCACGATTTTTAATATAAATAACATGTTTGAAGGTTAAAATACCCCCAAACGTCTGTTAGAGTCCTTCTAGGCGAACGGGAACAAAAAGGTTTTGTCCAAAGACATGGGCGAGTCTCTTTAAAAATATGTCAGTAAAAGTAAACAAACATGTACATACTTAAAAGATGTAAAGAAATAGGTTGATTGTTGTTAATTGTATCATTATTGTAAAAATATGCTAGTAATTTCAAAAGAGTTTCCGGTTTGTAAAGAATAAATGTATTTAAAAATCTATATCGATTCACATGCCAACATTGTCCATCTACTTTTCCTTAATGGCTAATATTCCAATATTCTATTTTATCACATGCTTACCCTTGTTTTCCGTGTAATATACCCATTACGAATATTTTTATCTTACACATGTGTAAGATAACCTATCAGACATTTCGATTGGCCAGACTAATCACACGCAACCTAGATATCCCTCCGCATTGTTTGTAAACAAAATGGTTAAAATGCCAACAAATACTTACCGTAATAATGAAGCTGTAAGACTTTCGGAAGAGAAATGGCTAACGAATCATAGTGCCAGAAAGCATCTTGTACAAAAACTTTCTGATAACAATGTTCCGCCAACCAGATAATGCAGATTACTAGTCACAGAAATATCCAGTCAGTCAACAAATACAGCCACAATAGTGACAAACACCACAAGAACATTTCAAACATCTCCATCTTGACCAACACAAGCAATATGCAATCAAGGCCATTTGCTTGCCAATTTAATCAGCTGTCGGTTACCGAAAACACAAATACGAATTCCGCAGCACAGACATCACATTACACATCCCATGGCGGCTAGAACATCATGTTCTCTGGAAACATTCCTGGTGGAAATTAACTTTTTCAACAGCAACATCCATGCAGTACAGAGTAAGGCTTCGCCGTTATCATCTGCATGTTGTGAAACACCATGTACACCGAGAAAACGCTGCAAAACTATTGTAGAAAGCGACAGCGAATAACTTTTAAATCCGTGCACACAGAAAACTTGACAGACCCGATGTAGGTCACATAAACCGCGTAAATGTATGTACTCTGAGTGTGACGTCATCAAATTGTGTACTTATTGGGTTTTTTGGTTAAAATCGTTCGTTATTGATGTTGTTGGATATTTTACTACACATTTTTGTATTTGTGACTTGTTAATCAGCTTTTAAAACTTGATAACTGCTAGTTACTTTTGTCATTTTTATTTGGAACTATTTATATGGCGCATCGTTGACATTCTACTCTGAGTACTTTGGCTGTCAAACAATCGGTTCAGAAAGTGGAACTTAATTGGTTATAAAAACACCGTTTTAAGCATGTGATAAAAAAGATCTGACACTCGTTGTCATTTAATTCAAGAATCTTATTAAACTCGTCCATGAAAGTTGTTAGTAAGCTCGCCAGAGGCTCGCTTACTAACAAATTTCATGAACTCGTTTAATAAAATATTGTATTAAATGACAACTCGTGTCAGATCCTATATGTTTATAATAGAACGGATTTGAACGTGGTGAAATCTGTTTCCAGTCAGTCAACATGGGTGAACGTTCATTTAAGTGCGTTTGACAGGGATGTTTGTAGTTCTTGACGCCACATTTCTATATGAGATACCGTTAGTGAATTCTTGTGGAGCGACACGTGGCAAGGCGAGAATTTTTATGTCAATCTCTAACATTCAAGCGTTAACTCTATGCTCGGATATGTTTACGTTACATTGGCACGTTTATAAGATCATGGCATCACACAAGTGGCAAACATATTTCTACAAGAACAAAACATTCATAAAACAAAACACATATATCAAACTTTAAACCTAGGTAAGACTGCGAGAATTTTTTCTTACCTTTTCTTACCACAACTTCGACAAATAGAAAAAAATAAATTGTTTGTTAAAGATTTACCAACATAATACCTGCATATTTAACAACAAACATTTTAAAATAAAAATGATCTTTCCATTTATTCAAATCATTATAAGAGGCTCCGGAAACTTTCTCCCAAGTATAAGCTTTTACATTCAGGGAAGAAATTGATCTAAAGATAGCAAGTAAATTCTTAGTCTGTCCAGTATTTTTTTGTCCTAGAAATCAGATTGAACTGTAAACTACAAGTCAAAGTTAAAGTTAAAGTTAAACAACACCACTTAACATTGACCTTTTCATTCCTTGCACTCTCTTTTTATGCCACACGATGGGATTTTAGGCAAATGATAAACTTGATTCATGTAAACACGTTCTGATTATATATATGATTTCACTTTGATACAAGATATTAATTGCTTCAGGGTTTTAAAACTGCATATGCATGAGAGGCTGCAACTGTGTAAATTTGCACATGTGATCAAACTACAAATGATCTGGGTTTTTTATCCTTTCGGATTTCATTAGAGTGTGTTGCTAAACAAGTCTCTTTGTTTTGATATATTCTTGAAAGACATATGACATTTGAAGTATGAAATCGCTTAAGTTGAGACTGTTCACTTACAATAATGGAAAATACAACAATAAGGCTATAATTTAATGTTTGTCAACCGCTATTAAAACCGGCTTGCATTATGTGGACTAAAGACCCCTGGTTACAAGAACAGGGGTCTAACTACTGAACAATAGCGACTTCCTTATTTCCATTCAAAGATAATTTTCTGTTTAATCTATTCTGTTATATTTGTAAATCCTTTTTTGAATTTCAAATATAAGCTAACTTTAAAAGGTATATGTAACATGAAATAGATATGGAAAAAACTATTAATTACTAAAAATTAGATATAAGGGTTTTGCAATATATGAAGTTATTTGTCAAAGCTAATGAGTTCTCCGATTTGAAATATCTTTTTAAGCCAAGATAAAATATAAATATGTTGCACATTGACAAGGGTTCATTCTAATGGATTTAAAATGAACCTGTGCTTGTTTCATTTCGAAGATTGAGACCTTTCTTACAATATAATCCGGTCAGTGCAAATACTTTGAAACAGTGGACATTATATCTGTACGTCGACGACATGGTTATAAAGTCGCATATTGGGGTAAACAAGTCGATACTCCGAAGCTTCTTTATTTAGTATCACATCAAACGTTTTCATTTCATTTCATTTCTCGCAATAAACGTTGACCAAATTAATATGATGGACTTTAAAATACGAGGAAGGGTAAACGAAAGTAAGATTTACACAGATAATATAGATGGTAGTTGTCATGACCAATATTTTAATTTGGGGGTTGTATGTTCTAGTACAGTTTAGTTCAATAAAAACTACCTAAAGAGTAAAAGCTTTAAACGATTTAAATACATTGAATGCTGTTCTATTTTCATCACCCCAACGACACAACGTGTCAATGTGAGTTTTTTTGGCGCCTTTGTTTTCTCGGCCAACTTTGGGCGTGAAATATGGGGTTTCTCTAATCAAAGGAGCTGGAAAGAATACATTTAAATGTAAGTAAGTCAATTATAGGTGTAAAGCATACAGCAAGTACACATGGATTAAGTCTTAAGTAGGACGCTACCTAACACGTGTATAGAACAGACACGAATACTGAAGTATTGGCTGCAATTACTGTGGCATAAAAGCTTAATATAATATATCACCTCTGATTAGGTGTTGAAACTTAAACAAATGAGCGTCAAAGGTAAACGCCCTTCTTTAAAGCGGAGACTATTTTCTACGCTATTTAAGGAAATTCTTATCTTCATTATCCACACAGAAGATAAGATTGTAGCTTAGAATAATCTACATGACGTTTACAATAATCTACATGAAGTTCAATGGAAAAGTCATTAATTTTATCATTAATCAACTGTGAGGGTTTCTTTAAAGTGAAAACACATTTGTATTAAACAACATTGCCTGCTTTATAAAAATTTAAACGAAACTGACTGATGATTGGTGAAGAAAATGCTATTCTATTGTCTGTTTTGACTTTCAATGTTATGAAGCATGATGCCTAGTTTTGGACGTGTAAAATTACCATTCATACTGTAAAGTGTTGTATTCATGCGATTGCTTGGAGGACAAGAGGACAAGAGACTATGTAGTTAAAGTCTATATAAACTTGTCTGCTCGTCATTGCGCAACAAGTCATATCTCGGCGTAAACAAATTGAAGAATTCACTAGGCTTGACAGTTAACTTCTACCCTCTTATGTTATTGTCTTTATTTCAGTGCCATATGACTAAAATATCAAAATATTTTACTGAAAAACATTGTTCGCTGTTGGATATAAATGTCGATAGAAAGCAATACTATAATGAAGATTTTTCGTTATAACAAGATCTATATGATAACAACAGATAGAAGCCAATACTATCACAGGCCTTGTATTCATTCATGATATTGTATTGGAATTAAATACACCTTTCCAAGTGATGTGTTTGAAACAGGTAGCATTTCTTTGAGCTGGGAAAGACTCAAATGTGAGCAAATGTGTGGATTATTTCAGTAAGTTCGGAGTTCTAAATACTTTTGCTATTATCATGAAGCAAGTTTATTATTGATGACTTACACATTGAACGGATTACAGTTTAAGCAGAAAAAGTGTCGTTTGAATGTCTACAAAGGTAATGTATCTTTATATGTCTCATAGCTAATTCTTTAATATAGGGCATGTTAACTATAATGGTCACATTAGCTTGGCAGAAAAAGGACAAACGTTTATTAATTAAAGTCCCACATAACATGAAGTATTCTTAGTTTTGATTGTACCTAATGCATCAATTCTTCAAGACATGTTAATTATTTAGATGTTTCTTTTTGTGTATAGAAAAATATTAAACGTTTGCATACATTACCATTAACTTATTGTTATGAGATACACATCCAAATTGATAATAACATGACGTATTCTTAATCAGTTTAAAAATAAGTTAAATATATGCATTTCTTTGATCGCAATTATCATCAGCCGATCTTTACAACTGCTTGAACAAATGCCATGTAAATATGAATCTAAAATATGCATATGCTTTTGCCTATTGTAGAATTTAGGCCATTTTATTTGTTATACCGAGAAGACTCGTAATATGTTTTCTATATTAGGCGTTTCCCTATTAAACTCAATACAAACAACGGCTATATTCATGTTAACACTAACATACCGCGTTGAAGTAAAAATGGCAAGGAAAATCCAATATACCTTTCGCATCCAACTGGTCACTCTAATTACCGGTTGATATCTGCGCACATCGGAAAGCCTCTCCATTTAATGCATCTGTTTTAGAGTTATTATCGTAAAATCCACATAGACGAGTGTTTGATTATTGAAAGACCACATGTGACAGGGGTTGGATTCAGAAGGACAAATATGATGACACCATTGTTTTATCTGCTTGGTTTTTATTTCTGATTGTGTTTCGACTGTTACGAATGCTTATATCAGTTTGCATATATTGGAAATAAGGATTACTTTTTAGTGTACAGATAGATGCTGTTATAATGTTTAGATACTTAATGTTGTCCAATTGAGATGTGTTCCATTTTCTTTACTGTATGAATTGTGTTTTAGTTTTTCGTGTATCTATGTGTTTACTTATACCCGCTTGATTTCCAAAATTATCTAAATTTTACCTAATTATGGTTGTCAATCTGTCAATTAAGTCTGTAGAAAAATATTATCATATTCTATTACTTTGAAAAAACCCATCAACTGAATTTGGAGTAAATGTGGATTATCGAGCTCGCCTCTTAAATTGTTCAATTTAATTGATCAGCTTAGAGCCAAAACATCATCAACTGTGTGACATAAAGCTACGTTATTGTTCTACACATCTGAACAATCGACACTATTGATTTTGAGTACTCAAACTTTAGAATCATTTATTAAATATATATTGTTGAGTGTACCATAAACCATAATCATAAACCATTCCTTATAGAATCCATTACCCTGAGACGTGAACTTTTCCTCTCTTTAGACATTTATAAATTGTTAAAAATGATTCAAGATGTTAAAATGGAACTACAAGCTAAAATAAACATGGGACAAGCCCACTAGACCAAAAAGACATATTTCCCGAAAATATTTTTTCAATATACATTCTATCAAACTACATTACATTTTTTATGTTCGTTGAACATAAATGAGAAAACCCTTTTTAGTATTTATTCTTATTTCTGAAATAGTCTACACTAAATTACTGATAAATAAGTGACACGTGTTACCTTTGTTAACGATCACGACCATCATCATCATCAGCCGATCTTACATACTGAGTATCATTTTTCTCTCGTTTTAACATATTCTGAACCCAAACAAGAGAACTGTTTCATATGTCTACTACACCAGAGGACGGGAGGGGTATAGTGGTATACATGTCAGCTTTTCGGCCAAGATGTGGTGGCTTTGATCTCAACAACTTTATTATGGCCCCTTAAAATGGACATTAGCTCTGGTTTATACAATATAAATGGAATCGAGTGCGATTCTATAAGCTATCAGATTTCGTAACGATCCGGAAAGTATACACTATAAGCCACTACGAAGGCGAACAGAGGTTGTTTGTCACTCGTATAAGGCTATGTCAATATGGCATTTATGGAAACGATCGATTCTGTTTCCAAAATTATCAATAATAACACAAAATGACACCTGACACCAAAAATCTACACATACCACGTCGTCTTGCGCACACAATCCAGCTTTACTTAACCTTGCTACGGATTCGGTCTTTTACACCCTCATCCTCCAACATTTGAAGGGTCTAGATGTATCTTGCTATCCCGAATAGCCGATAACATTGACGATGATAAATAATACGGTATTGAATACTACGTATGTTTTATTCACCTTCATTTATGCAAAACGTGCGTGAAAGGGTTCTACTGCATACGTACAAACATTTAACTACCATACAAATACCTATAAATGATTTCAAACTTCTTCAGTACGAATGACGAATTATCTTTTAAAAAGCAATATATATACTAGGACCAACTCTTAATAAAAGAAATTTCTTGAATACCATGTAGTCAGAAGCAAACTATGAGATTTTTATCGCATTAGAAAACAAAAGATGAAATGTATTTAGTGTAGATTTTAAAAGTTTATTTTATTAGAAAATATGTGTATGAATATACAAATAATAAGAAATATATTGTATTTCAAATAAGTTTTGGGTCAATGTACAGGATAGAAAAACAGCGAAAAAAGACATGTTATCTATTAATTATACAGATGAAATGTTTTTCGAAATCCAAACCTACTTATACACGTAGATTGCCAAATTTCTATTACCAACAGTTTTTGAGAGTTTTTTTATTATATATAGTTCGTATTTTGACATAGACTTAACATTTAAGTAAAAAGTGATATTGTATGTGTTACGTTTTATAGTTGGCGAATACATTATTTGTATGTGTTGACTTATTTGTATGTTCTATGTCTTTGGCGTTTACCCAATGCCATTAAACCGGGTTTATGTAACATTTTGCTACTGAGCTTGTTTCTGTAGCTTTTCGCATAAATATTAAGAGAATATCTGATATCTGAGGGCTTAGCTTCATTCTCCAGTAGTACATTCCTTAAGGTATTAACTGGCAACAATGGGATATATTAAATTGTAACACGATCTGCACTAGCAACTTTTTGTTGGGCCATAAAATGCCAGGCCATTAAGCTTTAGTTCCTGTGACATATCGACTAGCATTTCCTAGCGTAGAAGTTGTCCATTAACGGATATATTAATTCGAAGTGATAAATGAGGTATTTCAAAGAAACATGTTTGTGTATAGGTAAGATTTATCATAGTGTAGGAGTGTTTCATATTGACTTATTTTCAGGCTAAGAAAGTCTTTTAGAACCAGGGAACTGATACAAAATAAAGAATGTTGTATACTGGAAACATAATGGATAAAAAGTATTTTCTGTGGGCCAGATTGAAACATAAATGTATCCAACCCCAAATGCAGGATATTTTACAAACACGAGGTGCTGAGTTCCCTTCATTATCCAAAACAAGGTAGGGATACATCTATGTTTTACGACAGCCTTTGGTAGATTTTGTTTTCTTCCAACCCGTTTAAATTAAGAGTAAAATATTTAAGAGTTTTCTGGTTTAATGTCCACTTTTGATACTCCTGCACCGTGGAGCGTAGTAATTAAGGTCTTGAAATGACACAGTACAGATGTAATCTATTTTCAGATATCAAACATTATTAATTTAAAAAAATATATCACCGAACATGTATGATTTGACATGATTTGATTAAAAAAATGCAAATATTTTAAACCGATATAGTGTTGTTTTTTAACATTAAATTTTATGGAAGAAAATGGAATAGCTGATCACCACAAATCACAGCATGACACTCGAACTAGTTCGAGCCGTTTTACAGTACATTTAACACTTATTAGACATTGTTTTACAAAAGAACTTCATATTTACTTGTATGTTGGCGTATATCCATTTTACTCCATTTCATAATATTGAGTAAAGTAAAATATCCATATATATATCAACGTTTTACTAGTTGAAACGGATGTCAGTGCAACGTAAATGTTTAATTGCTGTAAATTGTTTTATTGTTCTGCTAGATTTTCAAATATGTTTCCGGTTTGTGTAGAATAGTTGTATTTAAAAGTCGATAGCGATTCAAATGCCAACACTGTTCATTTGTTTTTGTTTTCTCATACTCCAATCTTCTATTGCTTACAAAAGAACACAATATCTGCCCGTTTCTGGTGGTATGCAGTCAATCAACATAAGTGAAAGTGATTTTAAATACGTTTGACAAGGATGTTTTGTATGCAAGTATTTTTTGACACCAAATGTCAATATGAAATACCAATAGTAAAGTTGAGGGACACATGACAAAGCGATATTGATGTCGATGTTCCTTTTTAAATGTGTTCATAAGGTGAAGTGGACATGTTTTATATTATTCATTTACATTAAAGCGTAAATTCTATTCTCTGATTTTGTTCCGTTACATTGGCTTAGGTTTGTACACTTGAACTGGTTTAAACCCCCAGTAAATTTACATTTTACTGACCGTTCCAAGGTGGTACAATTCTTGACAAACATACCATATATATATAACGCACTGTGCTGTTTGTGGAGTTTTGTGCTGTTCTATGTTTCTTGTTTGTGATTTTGTGTTCTATGTCTTTGGCGTTTGCCCATTGCCACTTAACCGGGTTTATGTTTAAAATTTTTGCTACTGAGCATGTTTCTGTAGCTTTTTGCATAAATTTAGACGCGTATATTAGATCATCCCTTTAACAAATTATGGCAATACACACGTGTCAAAGGGTTATACAATAACAAAACATACATAAAACTAAAAACACTTATAAAAAATCTTAAACCTAGGAAACATTGCGAGTACTTGCTTTCTACAATTTTACAAACCAAAACTTCGACAAATAAGAAAAAAAAATTGAACTTGTCTGTTGATGATTTACCATCAAATTAACGGCATATAGATATATCTACACACATTTTAAAATGAGAAATTCGCATTCAATGACCTTTTCATTTGTTCAAATCATTCTAAGAGGCTCAGGAAACATCCTCCTAAATATAAGCATTTTCATTCAGGAAAGAAATGGATCTAAAGATTGCAAGGTAATTCTCAGTCGGTCCAGTAATTTGTCCTTGAAATAAGATTTAAATTGTAAACTAAAAGTTCAACTGCACTTAATATCGACTCTTTTTTCTCGCATTTCATTTTCATGTTTCACGATGAGATTTTAGGCATTTTTTTCAACTTGATTCGTATGTAAACACGTTCTTCTTCATCATATGAAATCACTTTGATACAAGATACTAATTGCTTCCAGGGTTTAAAACTGAATGAGAGAAAATAATATGCACGAGAGACTGCAACTGTGTAAATATGCACATGTGATCGAACTACAAAGAATCAGTTCTTTTGATCCTTTCCGATATCATAAGAGTGTGTTGCTAAACAATTCTCTTTGTGTTCAAAATATTCTAGATGAAAGAAAAATGACATCCGAAGTATGAAATCTCATTGACTGAAACTGTTCACTGAGAACAATGGACAATACAAAACTAAGGCTATAATTTAACCAGGATCATGTTTAACGGCACAAATCACTAGCAGCAACAATGTTTGTGTCTTTGCGTATCTCTATACATCGCTTGAAAATAAATACAGCAAACTAGGGAATAAAAATATAAAATCCTAAAATAATAAATCATCAAATATTCTCCCAATGAAATATATAATATACTCGTGGAAAATAATTATTTGTTCCAAATTTTAAACATATGTCAATAAATATCAAAATGTGTTTAGAGTATAGTATGAAAAAAACTAGAAAATTATCGATACGTATCTCGTCTGTTCCGTATGGCAATAAATCGATTTATCGATTTTTTCGCAGATCATTTGTACTTATTCTTTTTAACGCAAATGTAATAATTGCGTTTTATGAATGTTTTTGCTTTAAATAACACAGTCATGAATACATCCATATGATAAGGTAAAACATTAAACATAAATGCTGTGAAAAGAGACGGACTGTTTAAAATGATGTATACCTATTAGTATTAATCGAAACACATTTATTCTTTCAATGTGAGAAAACGTAATATTACCTTGTTATTCACTGCTAACTATAAGTTGAGTTCATATTTACAGATTGCAACAACAAACGTATACTTCTTTTAAATCGGATCAAGCTAGGCTATCTTTCTGTTAAGACCTAGAAAGTATTAAGAAGGACGGCATATTGAACATAGACAGCTAGGTATTGCTAACCATATATACAGGTTGTCAACATTTTTACCGTTTACAGTGATTTGTTTAATGAAAACGCAATTATTGGCATGGAGTATAAAGCATTACCAATTTGATAAGTAACATAGGAGATAAAAAAGTGATATTACTTTAGATGTCTATTTCCCAATCAATGATAAGACATTGCAGAGATAATGCAATTGATTTTGCTTTACGTTTGAGAATCACAAAAACAACAGTAAAAGCCTCTAGTGAGGATCGAACTAAAATAAAAATAAAAAATGGAATATTTAACATTAAATGACTATTGAAAAAAATGAATATTTAATATAAGGGTTTCGAAATATATGAGTTTACCTATCCAGCCTTCTGAATTCTTCAATATAAAATGTCGAGATATAATTAGTTGCACAATGACGAGGGCTCCTTCTAATGGTTTTATGATGAACCTTTGCCTGTTTCATTTAGAAGATTAAAAACTGTTTTTACATAATCCAGACAGTGGAATTACTTTGAAACAGTTAACACGATATCTTTACGTCGACAATATATAATCGCATATTGGGGTTAGCAAGTCAAGAATTGAAAGCTTCTTTTTTAATGTCACTTATAACTATCAAACAAAAGTCCCAACGCGAGTTGTTGTTTTTTTTGGCGCCTTTGTTTTTTCTCGGCAAGCTTTGGGGGTGAAATTTGGGGTTTCTCTAATTCAAAGGAGCTGGAGGGAATACATATACATGTAAGTAAGCGATTGATATGTGTAAAGCTTACTTCAAGTACACAGGTTTAAGTGCTGAATAAGGACTCTATCCATCACATGTGATGTATCACTTGCTGGTTATTTGTTGAAACTTAAAGAAATGATCATCAAACGTTTAGGTAAACTCCCTTCTTTAAAGCGGAGGCTATCTTCTACGATATTTAAGCAAATTCTTATCGATGAATTCAATCCAGAATAGCAGATTTTGTGCAAATAATGATGTTCTTTATCTAAATAAATATGTTACTCCAAATCCTGCATATAAACTATATCTTGAGGACAAACCGTTGAAGCTGGCCGTCGCTACAGGTTAATGTATTTTGTGATAGCAAATACATGGCCAAGCGCGGTATGTATAACAACTTATGAAAACATATATTTGAGGGTATACTCCTAGAATTTCAGATTGTGACGGTTAAAACACATTTGTATTAAACAACATTACTTGCTATATTAATTGTTAAACGAAAAATGACTGATGGTTGGTGAAGAAAAAGCTGTATTGTTATTTGTTTTGACTTTCAATGTTATGTTAACATAATGCCTAAACGTTAAACAAGATTTGGACGTTATTCATGTGGTTGTTCGGAGGACGAGATATTATGAAGTAAAAGTCTAAATAAACTTGTTCCCTCGTCATTGTGCAACAAAATATATCTTGGCTTAAACAGATATTCCAAATCAAAGAATTCGCTAGGTTTGACATTTAACTGACCGTTCCAAGGCTGTACCTAACAATCCTTGATAAAATCTCATAGTTTTTTTGTATAATATATAATTATGTAGTGTGTAGTTTGTGGAGTTTTGTGCTGTTGTTCCATGTTTCCTGTTTGTGACTGGTTGTGTTTGTATTCTTTGTCTTTGGTCCTGTGGCAATAAACGGGGTTCATGTTTAAACTTTTGAATACTATACTTGTTTCTGTTGTTTTTCATATATTGATATATTTCCAGTTAACTTCTCATCTAGTATCATGTTACTGTTTATGTTTCAGTGCAGTATATGTCTTAAATGTTCAACTGGTACTATACTGAAACACATTGTTCGCTGTTTAAAATAAATGTCGATAAAATGCAATACTATAATGAGGAGTTTTCGTCATAACAAGATATATATGATAACAACAGATAGAAGCCAATACTATCACAGGCCTTGTATTCATTCATGATATTATATTGGAATTAAATACACCTTTCCAAGTGATGTGTTTGAAACAGATAGCATTTCTTTGAGCTGGGAAAGACTCAAATGTGAGCAACTGTTTGGATTATTTCATTAAGTTCGGAGTTCTAAATACTTTCGCTGTTATCATTAAGCAAGTTTATTATTGCTGACTAACACCTTGAACGGATTATAGTTTAAGCAGAAAAGTGACGTTTTGAATGTCCATAAAGGTAATGTATCTTTATGTGTCTCATAGCCAATTCTTTAATAAAGATGAACATGTTAATTATAATGTTAACATTAGCTTGGCAGAAAAAGGACAAGCGCTTGCTACTTCATACTTTTCAAAGAAGTGCAACATTCCAGGAATAGTTAGATCGTACCATATGCCTCAAATCTTAATGACATAACATTATTAAGATGTTCTTTTTGTGTATACAAATGAATGAAACTTTTGCATACATTAACAACAGAACCATTAAGTTGTTGTTATGAGGTAAACACCCGAATTGGTAGTAACATGACGTATTCTTAATCGGTTTAGAAATAAATTAAATAACATGCATTTCTTTCATCGCGACTATCATCAGCCGATTAAAAACTGCCTGAGCAAATGCCATGTAAATATGAATCTAAAATATGCATATGCTTTTACCCATGGTAGGTATTAGGCCAATTCATTTGTTATACCGAGAAGACTCGTAGTATGTTCAATATATTTTCTATATAAGGCATATCCATATTTAATTCATACAAACGATGGCTATAATCATGTAAACACCCACATACCAATACCGCGTTCAAATAAAACTTGGATATTCAATATACCTCTGGCATCCAACTGGTCTCTCCAATTACCGGTTGAAATCTGCACACGACTAAAAGCCTCTCTAGTTAATACATCTTTTCAGAGTAATTATCGTAAATCCCTATAGACGAGTGCTTGATTCTTGAAAGACCACATATGACATGGGTTGTAGTTTTCAGAAGGACACAAATGATGACACCATTGTTTTATCTGCTTTGTCTTTCCTGATTGTGTTTCACGCACTACCGGCAGCTACAAATGTTTTTCATCAGGAACTTCGTTTTATATAAGGATTTCATTTTTTAAACATAAATATTTATACTGATAATAGTTTCCATACACTCAAATTTGTCCGATTGAGAAGTTTTGTATTTTTCTCACTATATGAATTGTATTTTTCTAACTATATGATTGTATTTTTCTAACTATATGAATAATGTTTTAATTATTTGTGTATCT
Source organism: Mya arenaria (assembly GCF_026914265.1). Classification (NCBI taxonomy): domain Eukaryota; kingdom Metazoa; phylum Mollusca; class Bivalvia; order Myida; family Myidae; genus Mya; species Mya arenaria. Next base: position 23,051,741 of record NC_069134.1, on the reverse strand, counting down.
TTGTGTTTACTTATACCCATTTGATCTCTTAAAGTATCGAACTTTTCCTAAAGTATGTTTCTAAATTTGTCTATAACGTCCATAGAGTGTTATTATATAGTTTAACTTTGAAAATTTTCAATCCACGCAATTTGCAGAAATGTCGATTATCGAGCTCGCCTTTTAATTTTTTCTCTTTAGGTAAAGAGTGATCAGTTCAAACGCTTCAAGGGACAAGTTAAAGTATACTTCGAACATTTCCCACACACCATTCACCTACTAGTAAATTGTTAATATTGATTAACATTATTCGAGATGGCCATCAGATTCTACTACTATATTATTCGCCCATTCATCGTTCTTTCCCCACATTAGTGTTATTTATGCTTTGTTTGTTCTTGATTGTATAACATCGGCTTTTGACCCATTGTTTAAAAATACCAAATCAACTTTACTAAATACCTTTATATAGACACCATTTCATTCGCATATTAATACATTGGTAGTTTTGAATAACACTAATATTTCGAGATGACCATCTTATTCACCTACATTATCATTATCTAGTTCACCGTACTCCTTCCACAGTATTTATATTCCGCTTGTTCTTGATAATTAAATGTGTCTTAATTAGTCTTGATATAATTGAAATTGAATGCCTCAAAGCCAGGGATTGAGATCGTTGACAGTGATAAACGTATCATTACCAGTTTTAGTGAGACCAAGCCTGCTGTATTTATATTTTGTGTGTGCTTTGCGATTCTAGACGATGTCTCGTTTATCAAGCTTTACAGTTGTCGATAAACACTGATTGTTGTTTTTGCGATGATTTGTCCGGCAGTGTTGATAGCTTAAAGCCAAAACGTCATCAACTGTGTCACATAAGGCAACGTTATTGTTCTGTTCTAGCAATGCGTTTAAACAACCGACAGTAGTGATGTGCAGTACTACACACTTTAGAATCATTTATTAAATATATATTGTTGATTGTATAGTAGACCATTACTCGTAGAATTGATTTACATGTTGCGTATAGTTCCTGTTTTGCAAAACATGGACCGGACGTGCTCTTTTCCTCTCCATTAACACATTGTTAAAAACTATTTAAACAGTTAACATGTTTTTCACATGAGTAATTCTACCAAAATAATAAGACTGTTTTATTATGTTTTTTGAAAATGAAATGAAAAAAGCCTTTCTAGTATTTTTTCTTATTTCTAAAATATTCTAAACTAAATAATCTTACATATAAGTGAGGCATTTAGTATTTTGTTGCTCACGATTATCATCAACTGATATTTTATAATGTGTATAATTATATATTATTTGATATTTCCCCAATTACATTCACAATTTTCTGAGTTATTTAGGTTAAAATAAGTAGTATAAATTATGATGTTTCTTTTAGAACTTTTCATCTATACAATTTAAAGAAAACGTTCATTTTCGAGCTGGCCTTTAAAAAGCTGGACTGAATTTAAGCCTGCCTCTTTTAAACTAACAGTTGTATTTATAAAGTTGTTTTACAAATCATGTCAAACAGCGGAACGCGATAAAACATATACATGGGTCTCAGGTATCCATAAACACAAGGTCCTGCTATTCAATATATGAGTTCACTAATTCACTTCGTAATGGATTTCGTTTACTCAATTTGATTCCTTCACGTGTTGACAAATCTTCGAAACTCGGGATATCTGTGCAAAAGTTCATGCAAATCACAGATTTTGTCAAAGTTCGTTCATTCCATTGACAATTTTCCCATGGCATGACAGGCTTTAAACATTTTCTGAACCTGAACAAAAGAACTGTTCCTTATTTCTACAACAACAAAGGGTGAGAGTGGTCTAGTGGCATACGTGTCAGCTTCTCGCCCAAGAGATTGTAGGTTCGATCTCAACAAGAGAATCTTTCTAATGGCCCCTTGAAGTGGAATCCAGCTAAAAGAAATATTTTTACACTATAAGCTACTACGGCAGCGATCGGAAGTTGTTTGCCACTTGTATGAGGCTTTTAAATATGGCAGTAATCGCAACGACAATTTCTGTTTCCAAAAATATCATAAATAACCCATATTGACACTTCGGGGAAACATAATACACACCACTTCTTATTCAGTTTCACACACCATCCATCACACTAAGCCTTTCTACGGATCCGGTTTTTTCACCATCCACTCCAACATTTGAAAGGACCAAATATGCACTGATATATGAAGCTTGGAACGTATTTATCATAACAATCGCTTACAAACACATTGTTAATACGTTTCGTGCCGAGCTTTTGCCGTACGTGGTAAACTCGCGTTTGTTCAAATAGTGGTTGCGCACTAATTAGCAGTGTACTCCCAATGATAAAGTCTGAAAAATATAAAACTAGGGAAAATATTACAAAATCCTGCGTGGTACGTCGACAGAATTAAGTTTTGAACATTTTTAACCAAGTTAAAACATCATCAATGATTTATATCACAATGTATTATTATAAATTTTTACAAAGCTCAATACTGTCAAAAATATACCTTAATTTTACCTTTATTCTACTTAAAAGTAATCAAATATATATTCAAACTACTAGACGTATTGAATTAATCTCTGCGTTTACCTTTGTAAGAATACAGAAAAAAATAAAGATTAACAAAGTTGGCTTCATGCAAGAAAAATCCAGTGTCAGAGTCCTCGATCATCTGCTTCAAGAGCATTTACACCACATCTAAACGAACCAAAAATGCTGTTACCTCGGGAAAAAGTGGTTTATTCGGTTTCCGTAAGCTAAACTAGCACATGCAAAAATATAGCACCTACTCTAAAATATCTTCATTATTAAATAGCAGGCGTTTGCCGGGCAAAAATCTATGAGATTAAACCAGATATGAATAAATTACTTGTTCTACAAAAAACTAAAGGTTTATAACAGCTTGAAAAAGTTATGATTAAAGATTGCTCAAAATCGCAGGCTCCATGACATGATTTTAAAATCATGGATTTTACACAATTATGCACAATATTGGAGGTAACATTGGCCTTTTTTTATTACTTAAAACCTATTTTTTGAATGAATTAATGAAATAATACACGTATCTTTGAATGAATTGAAATGATAAACTATCATGAGCTCAAATGTCAACGAGGTAAGCAATATTTACATACATGTTCATTCTGGAAGAAATTGTCTTGCAGAGATTAGGGCACTTGAATATTAAGTAACATATTTTGAGACTACCATCTGACTCTACGACCTTAATGTTTACCTTGATCATCACACTTCATCCATAATATAAATATTTATGTTCTGCTTTTCCTTGATCAATAACTATGTCTAAATAAGTCTCGATAAATGGCAGGTGAATGCCGCAAAGCCAATGATAGAGATCGTTGACAGTGATAAACTTATCATTACAAGTTTTAATCAAACCAAGCCAGCTGTATTCATATCTTGTGTGTATTTCGTTCATCAAGTTGTCGATAAACACTGCTCGCTATTTCTACGATAAAGAATCCGACAGAATTGACAACAAACATCCATAAGGTCATCAACTGTGTCACGTAGAGCTTCATATTTTTTGAAGAACAGATGATATTGGTGTGCCATATTAGGCATTTGGAGAATGAATTATAAAAAATACCCAGTTGTATTGTTCGATACACCGTTCCTTGTAGAAACTAGTATTAAGCGGTGTCTTGTTCCGGATTTGCCATTCATGGACCGGATGGGCACTATATACCTTTATTCGGACTGTTCACCAGTACTTAATTCTTTTTTTTAAATTGCTACAATGGAAAAACTTACTACAGGGATAAGGGAGTAGGCTAAAATTCAGAAGTTTTAATTCTAGAAGCTTAATATAAAATAAAATATATCACAAAATAACAATGAAGTTTTTGATATGTGTGATTAAAAATATATAAATAATCTCATTTTGTTATACATTTTTATCTCTAAAATGTTTTTCATGTAAGTGATTTTTTTTGTTTATTGTTGATCGTAATTATCATCAGTTGATCTTTAATCTTGCCTGAAAAAATCGAAATATTGATTTTAATCTGAATCATGTTCATGCTATTGGTCCTTGTATGGTGCAGTCATAGATATGTGTAAGACTTTACTGTATCGTTTACATTAATGCGTTTCTGTAATACACTTTTAACAAAACGATGTATGGCTATATTATAGCAAAGGTCATTATATAATATGCTGGTCCTTCTGGCTATATGACTGTTAAGGTCATTATATAGGATGCTGTTTCTTCTGGCTATATTACTGTAAAGGCCATTATATAGGATGCTGCTCCTTCTGGCTATATGACTGTTAAGGTCATTATATAGGATGCTGGTCCTTCTGGCTATATGACTGTTAAGGTCATTATATAGGATGCTGTTTCTTCTGACTATATGACTGTTAAGGTCATTATATAGAATGCTGGTCCTTCTGGCTATATGACTGTTAAGGTCATTATATAGGATGCTGGTCCTTCTAGCTATATTACTGTTAAGGTCATTATATAGAATGCTGGTCCTTCTGGCTATATTACTGTAAAGGTTATTATATAGGATGCTGGTCCTTCTGGCTATATGACTGTTAAGGTCATTATATAGGATGCTGGTCCTTCTAGCTATATTACTGTTAAGGTCATTATATAAGATGCTGGTCCTTCTAACTACATTGCTGTAAAGGTCATTATACAGGATGCTGGTCCTTCTGGCTATATTACTGTTAAGGTCATTATATAGGATGCTGGTCCTTCTGGCTATATTTCTTTTAAGGTCATGATATAGGATGCTGCTCCTTCTGGCTATATTGCTGTTATGGTCATTATATAGGATGCTGGTCCTTCTAACTACATTACTGTAAATGTTATTATATAGGATGCTGGTCCTTCTGGCGGCTATAGTACTGTTAAGGTCATGATATAGGATGCTGGTCCTTCTGGCTATATTACTGTTAAGGTCATTATATAGGATGCTGGTCCTTCTAACTAGATTACTGAAAAGGTCATTATGTAGGATGCTGGTCCTTCTAATTCATTACTGTAAAGGTTATTATATAGGATGCTGCTCCTTCTGGCCATTTTACTGTAAAGGTCATTACATAGGGTGCTGCTACTTCTGGCTTTACCCAGCATACCAATATTTTACTCAAAATTTCAATGCGACGTTCCAGTTAAAATGGATGTGACATCCAACTGTTCACTCTAATTACGAGTTGATATCTGTTTACGGATCTAAAAGCCTCTCTATTTAATACTTCTTGTCAGAGTAATTATCGTTAAATCCCCATAGAATAGTTTTTGGTTCCTTAAAGACAACGGGTGACATGTTTTGTTTTTTTGAATCCATTATTTTATATGATTTTTTCTGATTTTGTTTCACATAGTGTGCAAAGATTATACCAAGAAACACAATCAAGTTTTTGTTTAGAACAAAATTATACCGATACCATTTTCAACATACATAAATTTGTGAATATTAGGTGTTTTGTATTTTTCTTCCGGAATGTGTTCTATTATTCGTGTATTATTCTTGGATATTTATGCATATCAACATTTTGGTAAGCGGCTTGTGAATTTGTTGATTAAGTGTATAGAATATTTCTACATTATAAGTGTTTCTTGAAACATTCTCATTTACTGCAGTTTCATGGAAATGTGCATTTTCGAACTCTGAAATTGTACATATAAGTTGAAATAAGATCGATGAATCAGATTTTCAACAAATCGCTTTGATAACAATTCATTGGAAATGATGTACACATAATTTATATGAACTTGAATATCTTTAAATAAACGTAAACAAAACCTTACGCTATTCTAAACATAAATTTCCTATCGAAGTCGGTAGTTGGAGACAGAATGCTATAACACATGTCAATAGAAAGTGTACATTTTGTAATCTAAACGATATCTATGACGAACTTCACTATTTATTTATATGTCCTTTCTTTAATCCTATCAGAAAAAATACATACATTGTTGTTTTTACCCAAGACCTAATGTCTTGAGTTTTAGTGAAGTTTTAAATTGTAAGAACCCGGATACCATAAGGAAAACAGCATTTTTTGTTAAAATCTTAGTTAATCACTTTAAACGAAACTGATCATGTGTTCAATAGTTTTATTCATTAGTAATCTCATTACTGTATTGTTTATATTGAATCTCAATTCAAATTGTTTTGTTATAAAAATAATGCTATTTGAACTAACCACATTCCCCTTACTAATTATATTTGTTTTGTATAATGATGAATTCCAAACCTGTTGTGAGGCCGCCATTAACCCACCTCTTTATAACTGTGTTAACATATATATACATATATTGAGTTTTCACATGCTTTTACTTAAATGTAAACTGTGATATAATAAAAGAATATTGAGTTGACTTGAGCTATTATATACATGGTTTCACTCATTAACTCCCTTATACGAGTACATTAAGTCTTACGAGTGTGATTCCTCCACATGTGACCGAATCTTCGGAATTTGGATAATCTCCAAACATTTTCATACACGGCACAGAAAAAGTGCGCATACTATAAAGTCATTAAAAGACTATATCAGCCCCCGTTTAACGTTTGAAGGGACAAGATACACTATACAGTATGTATCTTTAAGCATTCCTGCCGCTTAGTCGCCTGCCAAAACAAATGTTAATATTGACTAACATATTTCAAGATATTACTCTGATTCGACTCCCTTGGCCATGTACTTCTTCTAGTGAGTTGAAAAAATGGTAATTAAATACCGCTTAAGCCCGTGCGTCGAAAGTGATAAACTTATCATTACCGCTAATGACCGGTCTTAACCAAACCGAGACAGCTGTTCTTATTTAAGAAATGAATTGCGTGATTAATGTCATTATAGGCGAAAAGAACGCCAAACTGCATTCATATACCGATAAAGAAACAAATCATGCAATTCAATACTTTTATTTACACCAATAGTTATTTATTTCTTTTCATTGTTAATAAATACTTTCTATCATTTAAGAAAACGTACAAGTATTCTTTTTCACCCATTCTATTAATAGAACGACCGAAGCGTAACCGGAAACAGTTTATCATATGACGTCACAATAACGCGGGAATAATTTAATCACTTCAAAACACTTTTGTACGTTTTATTGAATCGTTAACAACAGGAATGCATTTAACAAATAATAAACCCACTCTTTTCAACGTGTTGTAGAAAGTTTTTCTTGGGTTGCTGACACAAACAAAAACAGAAGAGAGACATAGTATAAGCCTCAAGGTTTTTTTCTCAATTCTGTGTACACTATTTTTTTTTATGCATAATTTACATGTTTTTTTGTTTCAATGCATTACGTATTTGGTGTTTGTTAATTTTGACTATGCTCAAATTTGTAGAACTAAACTAATTGTAATTATTATATTGAAATAATATTGTTTAAACCAAACAAAAACAAGTTAAACAATTTATATTTTAACGCGATGATTAGTGATCCGAACGTATCCGAAGATGTTGCGTTCATCGGAGAATATTCGCAAATGCCGAAAGGCTGTTTATTGAAAAAATGAAAGGTGGGGTTCAAAAATGAATTTGTTATACTTTATGCTTTCACAGGATATCTCGTTTATTACGCTTTTCAGTAGTCGATCAGCACTGAGCGATATTTCTTCGATAAATAACCCAATAGCGTTGACAGCAAAAAGCACAAACGCCATCAAATGTGTTATAATTATTGGTTGAAAACAACAACCAATAGTATTGATTTGCCATACCAGACATTTTTGGGTCAGTCATCAAATTTAACCCATCTTTTGAGTTGTATATTTAACAATTTCTTGTATAAATTAATCATTATTCTTATAATATATTTATTTAGACAGTTACACATTACTTAATAAACTAAAATATTTTACAAGCTCATTGAAATATAAAAGAAACAAGCGATATCTTCTGAAAAAAATACTTCGTCGTGGTAAACAAGCGGTTTGCTAGTGTTTGAAGGTGGTTTGATTATTTGACCACACTAAAAATGTTCCTGGTTTAATTGTTGGCCGTATATATAGACAGACAGACAGACAGACAGACAGACATTTTATTTCGACTTGTACAATGTACATCGTCAACAACACATATATTTATAATTATCAATGTCAACATGAATGCATAGTAACAAACAATATAGTACACACGAGTATATATACAAAAAATAACAAAAAGTTATAATAAATTGGTTAAATATTGTAATATTAAAATATATCTAAATCAGAGGATGAACAATTTTTACCATGTTAAGTTCTAACATTTATTAAAGAGGATCTTACTTTAAGAGAGTCTTTAACAAACATACATAGTTTAATAAGCTCAGTTCTATTATTTGATTGCAGCAATTGTAAATATTTAAATACAGACGGTCTTATATAATAGCATTTCTTAATATATAGCTTTCTCATATCATTAAAAGACGGGCACACACAGACAAAATGAAATTCATCTTCAATATCGTTGGAATTACAACATAGACAATATCTTTGATTGCGTACAATATTATTTCTGGCGTATCTACCGGTTTGGATACGAAGTGGGTGCACAGACAGTCGCAGTCTACAAAAGAAAAATCGTAAACTTTTGGGCAGAATGTCAAGATAACTTTCATATTCAAGACTAGTTTTAAATATTAAGTTTTATATATTGGATATTTAGGCGTTGATAACTCAGGGAGTAGAAGAGCAATACAATACAGTAAACAAAAACAAATACATTTAATAACTTTTTCGGATACCGAACTCTTTTCACGTGGAGACGCTTTGACTGAACTATGTCCAATACGGTGTCGGGTGACCTATAATAATCGGTCAGCCACATCAATTCCGAAATTGGGTCATAATTAAAGCATTCTTCTCGTTGAATATAGCTTAAGAATATAATCTGTCTCTCTTGTTCTTGGACTTGTACGCTAAATATAAAATATCTTCAATTTTTAAAGATTTGTATTGGATACTTATTCGATACTCCTTTATTTTGATTGACTTTATTTACAAAGGCCTATGGGATTTATAATATCATTACCAATATATTTTTTTTTCATTTTCTGTCCATCTGTTTTCATTTCAAAGGACGTCAGGCTGAATTAAGTCGGCATTTAGACGAAAAACTGTTAAATATTATAACGGAGATACATTATGGAAAAAAAAACATTCCCTTTTTATTATGTTATTGATGATTTACTAGTAGTTACAATTGAAACTACAATACATCTTTTACATTGTTTCATAAAAGGTAAATCAACAATCAGTTGGGGATTGTCCCTATGAATTCCATTGTGTTATGAGATAAATATCGCTGTGAATCACGTAGGTGAGTTGTTTACAGTCGCTTAACGTTAATTGAAATAAGGCCATACCAAATACTTTCTATGTTTAGCGTTCGCCAATTGTTTAAACCGTTCATTATTTGGTTTGGTCATCTTGGCCGAAACATGTATAAATTGGTCAGTATTTGTCTTACAATGACTATTAACCAATGAAATCATTTTATCGTGCAATCTTACCAAAAGATAACCTGTTGACAACCTAACAAAGTTTTATACCATTGGTTGCTGTCTATACTCAACTGAGGGTGTCACTCATTTAGTGCTCGTTGTTTATGATTGCTAGATAGGTTTTCTAAGTAAAGGTTGACGCTAAACATAATAGCAATTTGGTATGGCCTAATATTAAACAATATGTTGACGCCTCATCTAAATATGAAATGCACGTGTCACCTTAAATAAAAGAACACTCAATTGACGTTGATTTATCTTTCGCAATATTTTTCCAAAGTAGGCGGTGTAATTTTTCTTTCACATTCAAGCGTTATTTGTATTCACTGAATTGTAAGATTCTATTACACTTTCTATAGGAATCTTCTCTTTTTTCCTTAGTGATGGCTTTATCAAATTTATTAGATCATCTCATAAATAAACTTTGGCGCTACTCACGTGTCAACCAATTTCGGAAAAGGAATTTTTCTAAAGATAGCAACTTAATTCACAATCTGTTCAGTGTTTTCTTTCCCTTGAATTGTCATAGAAATGAGATAGAACTGTAAATATCCAGGACAAGGTCAACATCCATGAAACAACCCACTTCCATTCGCCATTTTGATAAGGCAAGACATATAGGATCATTTACACAAACAAAACAACTGTGCCTTTTATCAGGGTCTATTTTGAATTGTTTGAAAACCGGTTTATTCTTTCATTTGGTTAAACTGAGTCGAAATGTGTATTGATTGGTCAATAGTTACCCAATAATGACTGTTGACAAATGAGATTGCTCGCATGTGCACACTTACCGAAATATAGCCCGCAGAAAAGCTATCCAGTTTCTCACAATTGGCACAGGTTGCTGTTAAGTTTCATCATTTAATATTAACATATGCATAGTTGCATATACATATTTTTATTGTGTGCTGTCGCATTCTTTGAGAGGTGAATATCATATATAAAATTAATTCCCAAGAAAAATATTTATATCATGAGATGTTTAAAACCAAAGATACAATTTTGAAAGTATCCAGAAAATATCATGTTCTATTATTTGACATTTTTCTGAGCTTAAGGCCATTAGCCCATTAGTATCGGAAACTTAAATTAGTTTTGCTGAGAAAGTATGGTGAAGGTATTAATAAAACTGGATACTTAATTATTGGATGCAGTTATATAATTTGATAATGAAATTATTCAGTATTTTTGAAATAAACATACATGTGTGGATTCTGGATGGTGTCATTTAAGATAAAAAAAATAAAAAATTTACATATAGAATGGCGATGTCATAGTAGTTTTGATAAGAATGATGAATGAATGTTGATAAATGAATCAAATTTCTCTTGTCAGTTCTTAAGAATGTTTCCGATAAGAAAAAATAACTTAACGTTGAGATGCCTTATATCATCTGACGCTGTTTATTCTTGAACAGAATCTTTCAGAAACACAAAGTACATCCAAAGTACGAACTCGCTTTGTTTTAAACCATTTTTTACGGAAGAAGTGGGCGCAAAGTCCCTAAGCACCGGCTTGAGCGTTGTTCATACTGATATCGTGCTGTCAACCTGCTTGTCCCAGTAGTTAAATTCAAATTAGAGGAAAACAATTGTTGGCAAATGTTTCGAGGAGGAGTATAGTCTTGATTGATATGCCATTTGTCAGGAAAACAGTTATTTACTGTGTTGCTTCCTTTCGCTCATTATAACAAAGCCGTGAAAAGATGCATTAGATTAGCTAAGAAAATAATGCATTGAGACGTGGGTTGAAGTGACACTCTTATTTACAATCAAAACATACACGAGTATTTAAAAAACGAGTATCGTCTAAAAAATATACATTTTGAGTAATAAACCTTCAACTACTTACTAAATAATGCATTTATAGAAAATATTAATTATTGATAACAAGATTGTGGCACTGTATTTTATAGCTGAAAACGCAAAAATATTAAATGATTGGTGAGTGCTAAAAGATCAACTATGACCTACTATCATCTCATAATGTAGAATTACCGGGGTTTCTGCACCTTTCTTTCCAATTAAACACAGTTTCCTTCATAAGAAACATTGTTTTCGACATTAATTAATCCGTTTTTGTATATTAAACAATTGTACTAATTGTGGTAAATATTATTCGGGAATTAGAGTGCATCTTTAAGTAAGCGGCTCTATTGAATAAATTTCCTTTTATTACCTAAACATGTTATACTTCTCTTCTCTGTACGCACTTATACGGGTTACACGCGTATATCAATTAGTAACGTTACAAGGTTGGGTTAAGAATGACAGCAGAACAAAGAAGTGTTTTTTTTCCTCGTTACCATCTTCTCTTTAATAAAGCTATTTGAACGACCAAGGAATGCTACAGTAGTTGTTCTTAATTGATATTGTTTTTTTATCATTAAGTCGCACAGCTATTGCCACAGTGTCGTGCCTTCTATTCTCCTATGTGCTAATATATCCATGCAAGGATAATATGTATACCCGTCTCGACAATTAGCTATTCAATAATATTTGAATGTACATGTACATCGATCATTATTCCGTTGTCATGTCGTCGCTTCGGTTGCTAGTGCTTGAAAATATTGATAGAATACCATTGAAAAGCCTGCCTGGTATCATTCAATATTATCATCGCTCAAGTATTTTCTCAAGTCGCAGTCGCAGACTAGTGAAAAGTGATAAACTGTTTTTGTTCCCAGATATATTACCGTGAACACAGACGTGTTTCAATAGTTTGAGGACAAGGCTAGCTTTCATTTAGCTAGTGATAGAAACAGTTTGTGTTTTATTCAAGACAGTGCATTGTTTTTATTTCAGAACTTATCAATTGTTTTTACAATGAGGAATACAAACGATCCGACAGCTATAACAGGAATGTTAGCTGTTGTTCCTAATTGCTGACATAGGTAAGCTTGCCATATATTGCTTTGTTTTCACGGGTCGTTGGTGTTGATATGAGCTATAATGTCAAGATTGTTTAGTTTGTACATCCATACTGGACCATATACTATAACCTTTATATCGTAAAAATATACATCTTTAAATAAACACTCAGATATCTTGAAAATATCAAATACTTTTTTTAACCCGGTTCAAGGTGTTGTTGATAATGGTGCAGTTATCCTAACTGTCAGGTGCAATCAAAGTGTGACTGATGTATAATTTAAATAAGATTTTTTATTCAGAAGACTGTTTTTCAGAAGGTATTTTTTTGCTACTTGGCCTTTCCCTGTAATTATGTTTTTATTTACTAGAAGCAATTTTTAATTAGAACAAGTTGTTTGATCTCTTTATTTTTCCTTATTTAATTATACAAACGATGCTGTGGAGAAATGTTAGACCTAACAATACCATTATTCGTTTTACTTCTCTTTTTGCGAGCATGAATACATTAAGCATAAATCATTTGTTTAAAAAATTTCGGAGAAGCGGAAGTATATTGCTTTGCTTATATCGGTCCGTCGATCGATCCATCCGTATGTCAGTCGTTCCGACGGTCGGTCGGTAGATCGGTCAGTCGGTCGGTCGGTCGGTCAATCGGTATGTCCTTTGGGTCGGTAAGTCGGTTAAGCAAACTATGTCCTATTATTAGCTGGAGAACACTTGAGAAAGTTGGTCATGACAAGCAGATGGCCGCTTTTGATTTTGATTTGGTTGTGGTGACATTAATCACAAGCAACTTGTCCGATTAATATTTTGAGTATTCTTGGCGCGGTAAGTTTTGACCTGCAGATCAGCTCTGTAAATTTGAGGTCAAAAGCCAAAGGCCATCGTAGCGGTGACCTTGGGCACAAACACCTTGTCTCATTTATGACTAGAGTATTCTTGGGTAGGGATATTGGTCATGAACAGCAAATGTCATCTTTTAATTTTGAGGTCAGTGGGTCATAGGTAACACTCGCGGTGACCTTAAACTAAAATACTTTGTCCGATCAATATTAAGAGAACATTGAGACCTACGGTTCTAAAACTTGGTGGTGAGGTTGATCATGAGCTGTATGCCAGAATTGACTTAGACTTCTATTAATTAGATCAAGGGTCAAGGTCACCAGATTGACCAAAGTCATGGTTATCTTTCAAAAATGGTATTTAAAAAATAATACAATGATGAATAACAGATTTGTTTTTATTGAAACTTGCAGTGGATTTACCATTGTCGTATTATTATAAACATATTGCTTGTCGCTTACCATCTGTTTATCTGAAGAACTTGAATTGCCAATACTCTTACTTTTATAATTAGTATCCATTGAACTAACTCACCGCTCTCAGGAAGACACGTATATCTTTATCTGGAATCATTCACTCATTAATTGTTGTAACAACATTTAGAAAAGGACAATAACTAAACCTACTATCCTCAAACTTGAAAGGGATGTTGGTCATTACCTGTAATTAACCCACACACATTAAATGCGAAATAACTAATTGGCAGCCATTTGAGAGCATACATGCTTTACAACTATCGCTTGATTACCGGTTGTTTTGCACAAAAGTGTGCAAGGGCGATTATTTTAGATCTGACGAGGCATTTTCTCTTTATTACTCTTAATGCGAGCATGTATGGATTTCATAATTGCAATTGTTTTAGACTTTACGATGGCATGGTCTAACCCTTCCAAGACTAGCATGTCTATAATTGATTTCATTATACCTTAGAGAATACAACATGCGCTGATATTAGACGGCAGAGTTCTGAAAATGTCTGTTTCTGGTTAATTTGTTTTAGGTTTAGCATTGTTTATTTCATGAAGTTACATTAAATTGTTCTGTGGGTGTTCTTTTCAGTTTATAACGATGTTGTTTTTTCAACATTGTAGTAACTTGCATTTATGTACAGGGATGAAGACCAGATTATAGGTCATTGGAAAGGAAAGACATTGGGCATTGGTAAATCAGAAATGATTCTCGTTCAAGCATGACATTGGACATTCAAAAATGAAGGTCGTACTGGCACGACATTGGACATTCAAAAATGAAGGTCGTACTGGCACGACATTGGACATCGGACTTTCAAAAATGAATGTCGTGCCAGCAACACGTGCAAGTACGACATATGACATTAAAAAATGCAAGTGGTATTGCAAATCATAGGACTTTTTAAAATTGAAGGCGTGCTGGCTCGACATTTGACTTTCGACATTCAAATGACAGTCGTGCGTTCTCGACATTAGACATTCGACTTTCAAAAATGAAAGTCGTTTTGGCACGGCATTTACATTCAGAAATTAAAGTCGTGCTGGCACGACATTGGACGTCGGACATTCAAAAACGAATGTCTTTCTGGAATGGCATTGGACATTCGAAAACGGATGTCTTGCTGGCACGTCATTGAACATTCAAATCAAGTATATATGTTTAGAATTTCTGTTTACAATAGCGTTGGATTATTGTATCTATATCCATGACCTAAATAGAACTCACCCAGTAGCCCAATACAATAAAAACTTTAGGGACAAGCCTAGTAGTTAAAAACTCAAACACAAACCCTGTTTAGAGGCACTCCACAATGCAAGCTAGAGATTTACAATGTAACAGACAAAAAACACATTGTTCTCTAAGATTAATACCCACAGGGCTCATCCCTACAGCTCTAATAAGAGTAATGGCTAATACGGTTTCCCCTCTCTTTAGCACACTATATCAAAACAGTGTGACATTGAATTTACCAATGTTTCATCAGCGGGACGGTAATTTGAAGTTGAATAATTCATCCAAATTGAATTTTGATGGTTTGGGATTAAATTAGTTTAAACTTAAATAATACCTGCCATTCCTTTAGCACGATTTCTTAGAAAATTGCAAATCTGTTTTTGTAAATGTACTTTAACAACGGACGTCAATGGTTAATGCCCTAGAGTTGATGCCCAATCCTCTTTCTGTTACGTAAACAACTATCGGAGATTCACCCCTTCTTTCTTGTGTTCATATTTGTTTTGTTATAAAGAATACATTGGTGTAATGTTTCCATCCACTGAGAACAGATTTAAGCGAAAACAAAAACAGCTCAAGATCCAAACATGGCAAATGTTCAAAGATTGACTTTTCACGAGAGAAAACTTAACTTAATGTGGGTGTCTCGCTCGTTTTCTTATACTATGGCTATTCTCATGGATGTCTAGACAATATATTGTAGGACAGGTGTTCTAAAATGTAATAGTAGATTTTGCGAAACGTGTACGCGAATGAACTATGTTATTCAAGTATGTGTACATTGTACATACATTTTATTGTAATCAAATGTGAAACTTTTATGCAAATTTTGAAAACAAACACGTCAAGATGATATGTGTAGACATGAAATTGATAATATAAATGAAATGATAAAAAATAAAGTAAATATTTAAAAAAAATATATAGTTTTGAGTTATAGCCCTTGACTTAAAAAACAAATGCATATATTGTAATTGTCCTGTATAAAATACTGTGTTTCGCGTATCTCCAAATTGAAAGTATATTAGCCAGTTTGATGAAACTGTACATGAATGATAGGCAGCAAGTGCAGAATGATAATATGAGGGGAGACATTGGTTTTATGTCAAATAAAACATCTAGTTTAATTTGCCATTCATTTCTTTAATCGTAACAATAAAACAAATATACTGGCCAGAACAGAGAGCGTTGCTTTAACCGTCAAAATTCATCTCATGTAAGACAGCTGCTCATTCCAACCGGAAGTTAATTTCATTGTGGCCGTGGGAACCTAAGTGATCTGTTAAAACTTTTCTTCCTGCTTCCGGGAGTTGGAATAGGAAAATCCGCCTTGGAAAAAAACACAATATTTTGAGTGACCGTCATAAGGATATGCTTTTGAAACAAATATTATAGGTTTTAAAAACCTCCATGTTTCCAATTGACATTGAGTGCAAAAAAATAACGTATTTTATACATTTAAGATTAAGGTTTCTCGCTTAAAATTTAAGTTTCGCATGTTATGCACGTAATCTCTTTTTTGCTTTTCAAAGGTGTCTTTGTGCGTTTGCCCGTTTTGGAACTATTATTAGACGGGTCTGAAAATATTATCGCCTTAAGAAAAATACTCATTTTATCATTCTTAGTAAACTGCCAGACTATGGAATTTTTCTTAGATTTTACAAGACCATTCGGAAGCCTTTTCTATGCAGTTTAAAGCCATAGGAATAACAGTCGTAATCTTTGAATTAGAGATTATGCGTTTTTTTGCTGACCAGAAACCGCAAGTTATGTTCATTATCGTACAAATCGTAAACATCTTTTATGATACCGCAAGGTAGTTGTTTGCAATAAGATGACCATAATACAACTTGGTAACTTACCTGTTTAATAAACTGGTGGTCAGTGGTTCAAACCTCAAACCAGACGTATGCCTTGTACATGCTGTATGTTGTTATAAGTTACGGGGTAAGTAGGTGACACGATATGGGATATACGGGGCAAAGAAAACCATATCGGATGAAAACGAAGCTCGAACCCGACTTCGGTTTCCTGCGCCCTGTATATCCCATATCGGGTCACCTAATAACCCCGTAACGTATATATTACGTCGACAACCTGTTTACATGTTTAAATGTTTCATTTATTCATCTGAATATTCATCGTAATCAGAAAATAGAGGCCATTTTGGTACAACATAAATTTGTTGACCCAATATGGAAAAATATAGGGTCACCGCGGGACCAGTCCTGGACAAATGGTGTCGCGTCATTTATGTTGGAGGCGTGATATACTAATGTACCCGATTGCAGTTCATGAACTGTAACAATAATTGGTACAATGCAGTGACACTAAGAATGATTTTTTTCAGCTCTTTGTTGAAGTATGCATGGGGTATAAAAGCTGGCTGTTCGAGTTTTTCTAGAATGACATCCACACTACAGGGGCCTGTCTACAAGGCTCGAATGGCTTAATGATCCATAAAACTTGATTGTAGAATGGTACTGGGATTGTCGTTGTCATTCATTTGCTTTAGTCTCAGACATATGTTCTAAAAATGTGTTTTGGTTTGAAACAAAACCTTTTCAGCTTCGATATGGACAAATCAGATGAGTATTAACATGACAAATGGCAATATAAAAGTAGAAATAAGAGTATAGACAGATTCCCAGTGGTCTCATCAAAAAGAGCAGAGACGGTTTATTGTTGTACGATGCCATTTAACCTTGGTCCGAAGCGTTTCAAATGGAAACCTAATGAAAACAAGATCATTATACGCTAGAAATGCATACTTACAAATAAGGTTCCTGTCTAAGATAATGATAGGTGGTTTTTATATGGGACTAGCAGCCAATTATGTAACACCTTGAAAAGTTGTCCACGGGTTATCTTTTGACTAGTTTGCACATTTAAATGTTTTGATTGGTTAAGAGTAATGATTGGATAAATATTGACCAATCAACGATTATTATGGCTAACATTGACAAAACTAAAGAATTAATCAGTTTTATGCAACTGGCTACAGTGCAGCAAGTTGAATATCATATTCTTGTCATTTATCTTACTCTGTTTCCTTATGCCTTGGTGCATGCACATTATACGTATGCATAATAAATTAATATTGACATGAACTTGTAAATATAATAACCATAACAAGAAGAACAAAAAACTACTAAAGTTATGCACATGGCAACTTCTTAAATCACTTACATATACCATTGTCTAAAATAAAAATGTCAGGCTAGACAAAATCGCTAATGTTGAAACCTCTAAAGTACTATATTGTCTCAGTCACGTTTTACTACAGTGAAATAAGTGGCCATACATTTAGATCATACCCTGTCAAGGACTTTAAACGGAATTGCAGTATTCCATCTGAAGGAGTAGCGATTAAAAAAGCAACAATAATAGCATCTAATTTAGTAATCTAATAGCAGAAGAGACCAAGACCATTTAATATTTTCAAAACCAATATACAAACAAGCATTCAATACACAGATATGTTTCTGTTCCCAAGAATAAAAACAGTTTTAAACGTTGCAGCAAACTCCATGTATTGCCACTATTACTATAACATAATTTGTTTGTTTATTTCCACGGCATTTTATCGAACACAACATACAGCCGCTGCGCTTCTAAAAAAGCCAATTCATTTAGAGCTTTTATATTGTAAGAGTGTGCCGAGAGTGTAGTTATTTTGTCTGGTCTTTGGTTTCCGTGCGATTTTTTCGAACGCGAGATACGCTCTAAAATAGCCGTTTCATTTAGTGCAATTATATTGGAAGATTGTGACCAGAATGTAGTTATTTTTGTCCTTTGAAGTCACGGATTATGCCTTAGTGCTTTGCCATTGTGCCTTAAGGAGGGTCATCGTTAATTTGGATACTAGGCTTTTCCCAGTTGTGATTATTGTTATAAGTAATTCTTGAAGAAGAGTATCATATCACGTAAGCCATTGTAAGGCGTTGACATGGGTAATCTATCTTTTTCATGTTACTGAACTGTCTCAGGCAAACTTAAATTACTATTTTAATATTATGGATGTATTCTTTTTTAAATGTATTGATATAATGATACAGTTCCACAGTGTCACTGAATGAATAAATGCACGTAATACCTAACATATGTTTTGTTATGTGTATTTCCAGAGTAACATGATATATCTGCGTGGCGCTAACAGCGAGCTGTCGGAGAGAGGCCAAATCCTTGCCAATGGAATATGACGTCCATCGTCAAAAAGGTATTCAAATAAGTTTAAATGCTGGCAAACCAGAAAGAAAGTAAAACAGTGAAATTAAATACAATGATCTACAAGTTTAGGCCAAATAAATTAAAATGTATAGTTCCTTAGACATGTCTGAAGTAATAAGGGTACGTAGGTCGGGTTTCGTACTCACCGCTTTTGTACAACTCATGTTCGTAGCCGTGATTCGTACCTCTTCGGAACAAAATAGGGTAAGTAGGTCGGTTTTCGTACTCACCACTTTCGTACCACTCATGTTCGTAGCCGTGATTCGTACCTATTCGGAACAAATTAGGGTAAGTAGGTCGGTTTTCGTACTCACCGCTTTCGTACCACTCATGTTCGTAGCCGTGATGTGTACCTATTCGGAACAAAATAGGGTAAGTAGGTCGGTTTTCGTACTCACCACTTTCGTACCACTCATGTTCGTAGCCGTGATGTGTACCTATTCGGAACAAAATAGGGTAAGTAGGTCGGTTTTCGTACTCACCGCTTTTGTACAACTCATGTTCGTAGCCGTGATTCGTACCTATTCGGAACAATATATTTTTTTTCAGAATTACGATAAAACGAGTAGGGTAAGCGGTTAAAATTAAGGGGCGGCCGGATCACCGGAGCTATACATATTATTTTGTTAGGCCTTAGCTTAACTGCCATACTTGTGGATATTTTGTTTTCATGAAACACATTCAGAATCGCAAATGGCATCTGGATACTGGAATTGTCCCTGTGGAGATAAACATTTTTTTTAATTGACTTGCTTTTAAATTAGAGATTTCTTGATATTCAGAAAGTTGAGATGGAAACTTGATATTAATAATGCATGTTTAAGTTAAAAGTAATCAGATATATTTTTTAAGAGAATGGCAGAATTAACTATTGAGTCATTGATCACTTTTGATTAAGTATATCCAAGCCTTTTTAAATGCAGGAACATGCCACAAATTGCCTTATCATTACACGTAATAAAATTTGCTGACATCTCTTAAAGCTTTTAGATAATGAGAATGACTACATTGCACGATAGCATTTCACTTAAACTCACCATGGTTAAAAGCCCGTGTCACGTGTTGACAGATGTAACAGGCTGAAATAGAACACAGTTTTGTTAAGAAAAGGAAAGTGGAAATGCTCCCAGGCAATGCAGACCCCATTTCTTGTTTCTCAATATTCCTTTTCTCTGTAGCATCAACTTCACTGAGCTGTTAAATTTGGCGATAATGAAGTGGCATTTTTGTCATTATTTTATAACAAGCATTTCGTGTTTCATCCATATATGTGGAAAACTATGTTTAAGTTAATTTGAGGTCTTTTAGAGCACACCATACAACTGTGAAGTGCTGTAAATTGAAAGAAAAAGAACGTGATTTTATGTGTTTAGCATCCTCGTTCGATGTGTTAATGGATATTAAATGAGATATTAACTGCATGTCAGCAACCGTCAATGTATCCATAGCACAGTAATTCGATGTTGGTTCATAAAAAAATAACTCTGCACCACACACCACACATGTACTGTTATGGCACACATGGTGACGATGTCTGTCGACAAATCACACATAACACAAGATGTTGCCTAATATATGTCGTCTTGTCAACTAATTAAGAGGATATATCGAAATATTTTTGACGAAAAATCTATTTGAACATAATTTAAGGTCATCCTCACGTGCTTAGCCTGATTTGGCGATAAGACTTATGACAAAATTTCGACATAATGTTGATAACATGTCGTGTTAAAACCCGTCAAGACAACATAAAAGAAGTCGACAAGACTACTTGATCATATCATCAGTATATACGACTTACGGTTCCATACATAGAAAATGCATTTATTTATCCTCTTTTTACAACTGTTCGCATATTGACACATTCATACGAAGATTTGCAAATACTTGGGGTTATAAAGCGGCTACCAGTTTTCCCAAGTTGTTATACACGTTTAATAAGGGTCCTCACCGATATTTAGGAGACATTTAACCGACTTTCCTTTTTCAGGTGCTACGTGGTTCTGCGAAGAAGAACAAGCGGATTCACCACCACAGCGCCGGGAACTCTATAGATGGGCCGGCCCCGCAGACTCCCCCGTCCCCGGACCTCCGTGCACTCTCACCGGAAGAGCTGGCGGTGCTTAAGGGTGTCCTCAGGAGGCAAGAGGAATTCGAGGCAGAGGAAATAGACAGACAACGGTAAGTGCCACGTGGTGTAAATGAGATCTAGCACATAGTTTACATTAATTGATGATACAATGGACCCTCCATGGAAGCCATGACCACCTTTGTTCATGGAATAATGCTCAAAGTTCGTTTAATGATTAAAAAAATCAATATGTTTTTTTTAATATACATGTATGTATATAGCTGTGTTTCATGTAGTGTGTGTCTCGTGTTGAATGTGTGTATTTTCTGTTTTGCATTGTCTTATGATATTTGTGACAGTAAGCAGTCCCGATCCCGATAAACGTTTGGCTGATGGGATTTAGTTTGAAATTTATATATTTTCAACGATTGTAAATAAAGTTATATTAACGTATATGATATCTCATGAGATAAATAAACGAGAAGCCGGTAATAGATCCGGGGTTCCGAATACGCAAACCACCGCATTAACCGGTCAATGATGATGGGTTTTGGCACTGAAGTTACATATCATTGGTGTGTGTACTAACAACAGTAATAGCAATGTCATTACTACAGTTCATCTTTAGTACGGGGCTAAGTCGGTTCATATGAATTTCGACCATTTTAATTGGCCAACTCAGTCGCCAAATACGTGTTCTAAAAATGGACAATGTTCATTGACTGTGGAATCTCAGAGACCAACAATAATTCTAGCACCCGGCTCTGATACGGGAATGAAAATGCGTCCGAATCGTCATTTTAAACGTATGTAAATAATTCACAAAAGTCAGAAAACTCATTAATTAGATGGTATTAAATTGACCGAGTTATTTGTCCCTTCGGCCTCAGTACTGCTGACCTCGGACATTGTAATAGCTCGGCTAACATGGAAGTACCTAATTAACCATAAACGAAATCATTATAAAAGGTCTGTTTCTAACCGTCTGTTTAAGGAGAACAATACAATTATATTTATGTTGAAATTAAAGATTGAGTCGTAAATTGTATTTACAACGAGGAATTCGATATTAAAACTTTCAACTGACGTTCATACTCTCGCTTTTAATTCCAGATGTTTTTGCGTTTTAATGGAAAATCAGGTATCACTCATTTTATCAAATTTTGTTAACATTTTAAAAAAGAACAGTTGGAATCCCATAAAAAGCTTGGTCATACTATTGTAGTAATATTTTGCTTAACTTGGAGGCGCACAATATGGGTTTATGCATTTATTTTTTATTAAAATGCATTACCATGTTTCACTTAATTGATTATAATACTAAAACAAAAGAAAAAAGAATATGATTAAGGTACAGGTATAGAGGTTATTTGATGATTTCAGTGTAAGATTCAGTGGCAATAGTTTTTGGTTAAAAATGACGTGTTTAGTTTTGATCAAGGGGAAGTTACTACAATGGATTTTAAAAATAGTTCTTAAAGTTGAAATTCTCACTCCTTAGTTAGCAGTGAAAATATCAAATTGAAATCTATAGAGCATACAGCGGGCGTACCTTTAACATAAACTTTGGTTTGCTCATAATTAAACACAGTTTCTTTCTAGACGTCTTTATTGAACTATATTGCATCTGTTTTGTAGAACTTCATCAAAATGCAACTGATATGGCCGAGGTGGGATACGACAAAACTGTAAATCAATACTTGCATGTCTGTTAACAATTTTGTCTTTCGATCATTCCTATAAAACCAACGTTCGCAAAAAAATTCACAAAAAATACAGTAATTGTTGCATGTTACATTAAGCAGGTTCAACCGTTTTGCAGTAAACACCGCTAATTTGACATTTATGTGTCAGTTAATTTCCAATTTGCGCAGCTATTTAGTTCTTCTTTCACAGAAAACGGTATCTGTTCCTGTATCACCTCTTCTCAAATACCAACGACGGTTCGCAATCTCCGGTTAAGATCAATAAAAATGTAGTTCGCCATATAATGGGAAACAAGAACTGCCTACATGGCGGAATAACACCTTGTCGATCAGCTGCTAATGTGTCTGTTGACAATAATAACACTGGTATTAGCGCTCCTTTAAATATTAGCGATAAATGAGATACTATTGACGGTGCTGGGAAGTAAGAGAAGTCAGAGATGACTGTTTTTCCACTTACTTTATATGGGGCACATTTTAACTGATACGTTTGTTGCTGTAGTCTTATACTATTTGCTGGGAAAGACAGCAGCAAATTATCAGAATGTATTGTCTTAATAAGGCCGAAAAAACAGACACGTTTGTTAAGGGTAACACCATTTCTTGTTAATGTCACCCATATATTGATGTTGTTATCAAGCTTTAATCTCTGTAAAAAATCAATGACAGTTCTTGAATGAAGAAACTTGTGTTTATGGCGAAAGGACCTTTTTTGTTGTTTTTGTTAATATTAATATTATTAATATTATTATTATATTTATATTTATATTTATTATTGTTATTATTATTTTTATTATTATTATTATTATTATTATTATTATTATTATTATTATTATTATTATTAATTATATTATTATTATATTATTATATTATTATATTATTATTATTATTATTATTATTATTATTATTATTATTATTATTATTAATTATATTATTATTATTATTATTATTATTATTATTATTATTATTATTATTATTTATAGAACAAGATATTCAAGGGTCGGTGGCTTTTAATAGGTGGGATCGGGTTACCCGAATCAACCATTTTTCTCAGGCCTAATATGGTAAGGGCTTAGCAAACAAGGCTGAATGTACAGGTGTTATATCGTTATCAATTGTTCTACAAGCTTAAAAACTTACCATATTTTCGTGATTCTTGTTTATTTATTTATTTAATGTACCCACATTTTAAAGGAGTGATGAGCATTTTTGCGATTAAGTAAGAAGTTCAAGATCAGCCGTTAGAACTTTACGAATGGATATAGTAGCCAGTGTGTGTATACCACGCGCTAAATAACGTCATATATGCTACGTCGGAAGGCAACATTTTGCTTGAAATAAAGACTTAAAACAAAAATAACTTTTTCTTTACTGCATTGTTTTAAAAGAAAAACAACGGACAGTCGATGCCGCTTAAAGAGCATCGCCTTCGTTTTAAAACTGCAGTTTGATAAGGTGACTAGTTTCATCAAATATTTCGACAAACCTGTTTCCAAAATAATGCTTTAACAGTGTCCCGTCAAAAGAGAAAAGGTTTGTCGAAGTGTTTTAAGAAACTAAACTCAATCAAACTCTGGTAAAAGACCGAAGGCGGGGCTCCGTTAGCGGCGTACACTGCGCTATCTTTCATTGAAAATGGAGAAAAAAATAGTGGTTATCTTTATTTATTAAGGTCTTCTTTCGAAGCCAAATGCTGCCTCCCTACTTTGCAACTATTTACCACGTGGTATACACACACTGTAGCTTTGCCTATGAACTATGTTGTATAGAATTGCCCTAGAATAATGTCAATATATGAATAATTTTATGTTTTTTATGATATTCGAGATCTTGTATTCACAATTTAGTGTATTAATTCCAGACGTTACTTCATGAGTAACACCTGCGCTAGATTGCATTGCTTGAATATGATATTGATATAATGCAAATTTAAAGTAGTTCTATCATATACTAGCGAAAACAAGACACAATTTCAGCTAATAAATTCATCTAAAATGGTCTGAAGACATTTTATGATTCTGTTTCAATGTTAAAAAAAATAATTTCACGTTTTAATTCAATTTCATATTGAAATATAGGGTGCTTAAACGTTTAAATTGTATAAATGCATGTATATTTGCATAAGAAATGACAAAATTTCTTTAACGCCATCTGATAAGTTTAGATTTCATAAGCTATTTTATAACTTAAGTGTGCATAAGCTTTAAAACATTTATTCTAGACAAGCATCAGAGTTCAACTTTGCTTAAGGTTTTGAGCGAACGTGTTATGCACCAGTCAGATATATCCCCCCCAAGGTCCGAGGGTATACCGGAGATAGCGAGGAAAATGGGCCTTATTTAAACCTTCTAGGTGGCCCCGCAGTGCCGAGTGAGTGCGGCGGTTATGTTTTCGCGGGGAATGGGCCTTACCTAGGTATACCGGGATGTGGAGGCATTTGGAGAAGATTTTACCAGCAGTTTGTCCCCGCAGGACGGGGATTTTACCCAGGATCCGCTGGACCGAAAGTCAAAGTCCCCGCTATTACCCGGACCTAGTCGACGGGGGGGGGGGGGGGGGGCGTGGTTACAATTGACTGGTGCATTTTAATTATACTATATTTTGGGAGGTTTTCAAGGTAAATATAAAAAACATATTCAGTTATGGAAGCCAGAACGAAGTTTAACTGAATACATTTAGACAAAAATGCAAGCCATTTGAAAGATCTACATAGAGTCTTTTTCACACTATCACAGGCTGTCTTTTATTTCGTTTAGAATAGGTGGCCTTAATATGGGTTTACATTTTGTCTGCTAGTCATTAGCAAGAGGTCGTAACTATTCCGTAAGATTAATTTTACTGATAAAATAGGACACTGATTGCGTATCTCATATCTGAAAACTGCTCTGAAATGGTAAATCTCTTACAAAAATAAACACATGAAACCCATTTATAAGACAATCGTGTTAAAGAAACCAACATATGATATAACCGTGACACTATTATGACGATTTTTTTGTCTGTAAGTAATTTAAGCATTTAAAACTTTTATGAAGCACACAGCCATATCCAACGCTGTTTATTTATATGTTGTCCAATGTCAAATTTTCATAGTCACTTATATGGATAAAAGGGTAAACAAACACATGGCTTAGGGTCAATTTGGACATTTTTTTTAAATGCCATTTAATGATGCCAATGTTATAACATAGTCGTAGGAAAAACAAGTGTCTTTAAATGGAAAATATTTTGTGGCTTGAAGTTCAAACTACCATATGTTATGACAGATTCATCATGTTTTGTCTTACTGGTGTGGTGTTCATATCGTACGGCAATTGTTCGCCATTCACACAACATTCGTACACAAAATGTCATGTCGTTCATTTTTAACATGCCCTCAATAAACACGTATAAACAGTACTATGAATTGAAAATATTCTTAATAGCGGTATATTCTACATTTGGAATTAAATAATATAACTATCTATAAATAGGAGTTACATGTCATGTATGTCCAAAGCTGGCAAATTACACAGAATTCCAAATTACAAGGAATCGAATAGGCAACACTTAAGCATTTTCAATTATATCATAGCAGACGAACATTTTTGCAGGAAGCTGCGAGATTCTCTTATGACATTTGAAGATGAGGTCAAGCGCCACGCGAGTCAAAAGAGTCGCCTCAAGCACGTGGACTTAAGACTGTGTCGTCTGTGTTACAAGACCAAGTTTGCAGACGGAATAGGGCGCGCTTGTTACGACTGCCATAAACGGGTCTGCAACAGATGTGGCTCATTCTCCAAGCCTACATGGAATATAAAGAAAAACAAAGTAAGTACATGTATTTGTAAACATATCAGTAAAGTTTGAATACTTAAACAAATGGCTGTGTGTTTTAAAAGTAAAAAACAACAACTTAATAAGTCTTTATTATTGTTTAAACTTTATTCGTTTGAATTCATTTGAATGATCGTGTTGCAAATCCTGTTGATGTATTTGTGCCACCTTATTCATGCGATAATCGGCGTACACCGGTAAAGGTAGGTCACAAGACTCGTGTTATGCTAGATACTTACAAACGATTGAAACAGGCTGATAAAAAATGGCGGCGCCGATCTGATAGTATCGTTTGCCCCAATCTCACGGCCTGTAAACGCCAGCTCCACCACTTTACGGTGGTGCAAAGAAAAAGAGCTGTCGACACTTCCGTGGTGGAGCTGTGCCCTATGTTTACATGAACAATCGTGAGTATGACTTATATTTTGTTTGATAATTTCATTTAACGGACATATTTCGGAAATCGGAGAATGTGGTACCGTGTAAGAACACTTCTACTGTAGGCTGGTTACTATGTCGTTTCAATATTGTGCAAACTGTGGTGCCAGGAGCTTTTCTCCTGAATCGGACTTGTGCATATTTTGTCATATGATTGCATAGCAAGTACATTTCGGTGCTTACACACCCCGTAAGAACATGCGCACGCATGCAAACATAATTGTTATGTATAGTACCTATGCCGGAACACAACAAAACTAATAAGCACTTCTTAAATAGGAAAAATGCACATATTTATAAAAGTGGTGGCGCTGTTGCCCTAGTGGTGGCGCTGTCGAGTAGTGGTGGCGCTATCGAGTATGTTTTGCGTATGAAGTAATATAAAAAGTTAACGCTTTTGGAATGTACATAACGTAATGAAATGAAGTGAACGTCACGATATGATTTTAATGAGATTGCGTTTGCCCGTGCCGGTCATTTGCAACTGGGCAATCGGCGTATGCCAGCGTCATAATGTCGTAAATGACATTGCTGTGCTGGCCATACTAGTATTACAGAATATGTCATGGCTAATTGCCATTGGCATATTGTGAGATGAATATTGTAATTGTTTCAACTTGATTCAAGATGGCAGATTTCTGTGAAGTAGCAGTGTGTGTAAGTTGTAAGCCACATTAAGTGTATGGTCATTTTCTTTAAGACTGTTAAAGGTAAATGGCGCTGTACCATGTGTCAAATGAAGCGTGACGTGGTCGCAATGACAGGAATCTGGTACCATGGCAACGAAGGTCACTCCCGGACTCAGAGCACCAAGTTCAAATCAAAACTCAGCCATTCAGAAATGGAATCATCAGAAACGGACGTATGTGTGAGATGTATTTTATTATTCCAAGTCGCGGTGTGAGTGCGAAAAGGTTCTAAGTGACATAAATAAAGAAGAAGATAGAACCTTTTCACTTTCACCCCTCGATGAGTGTTACTAATGTATTCAAATAAAAACAGAAAAAGTGCTTGTCAGTTTAAAGCTGCACTTGCACAGATTGACAGTTTTGACGTTATTTTTATTTTTTGTCTTAGAATCGGCTGATTTTGGCATCACTGCCTCTAACTCAGCCATATAAGGTAACTCACAAAAGAACAGATCACAATTGATTGGAAAACTGTCGAAAAAATTTTTTCTTATAGCGTAAAGAACGCTTGAAGCCATTGAAATCAATTTTCAAACATGAAACTGAACAACTGCGATCTTATATTTTGTCAGCATTCGTAAATCACTGGTTCCAGACAATTACCTAAAGAATGTATCATTCCAGGGCAAATATAGAAAAGTTATCAAAACGGTCAATCTGTGAGAGTGCAGCTTAAAGAATGCACGAGAGACAATACATTCGCACCAACTCAATGACCGTTTCGGACAATCATTTTTAATTCTTAAAGAAGTTTTATTTGCAATCGTAATTATTAAAAGGCAACGATTGAAAACTGTACAGTACATGTATGTTTGCTTTGCGGTTCATCAGCCTCGCCAGTTCCACGTTAATACGTAAAATAATTTTGCCATATCTGACAACTAAGTATGCCTTTCTTTGATGTGTCAATTAGATTTACAGGCTAGATTTGTTGAACTTAATTCGAATTTTATTTGGTGTATTTTGGCGGAGCAAAAGCAACCGTCAGTCAATGTTTTAAATCCTTGAAATGCAAGACCATGTGCAAACATAGTATTTGACAGTGTTTATTACATTCTTGCATTTACTTGTTTGTTTGTATGAAATCGGCAACAATCTCTAGGGATTTATTTATTTGTCTTAATTTCGTATTTTTTTTCGAAATGTATTCTTTCATTTTAATGTAGCGTGCGTTCGTTATTCAACGTGAAATAAAAGCTCTTCGTGGAATACCGAGTAAAATTGCGATTTTAAAAACCCACTTTCTGGCTTGAAGGAATTTGTATCAACCTAGATTTAATGAGGCTTCGGTTAAAACAAACTGCTCTCATATTTAATGAAGTATTGGTTAAAACCGTTATTCAAAGCGGAACAAATGCAAATTAGCCTCGTCAACAATAAGCAAAATATTGCACTCACATTCGCGATGTTAGGAATTTTATGTATTTTTCGATTACTATATAGTGTTTAACTGGAGAAATTGCAGAGGTTATTCGAATGATTTATCAGCCTATAAATTGCTTGAATTCTTTTAAAAAGGTGCTGGCTTCACATATGTCAACAGAGAGTGGCGTTTTTTTAAGATTCATGAGTAGAAATGTGGATTTTCATTAGCCAGACACGTTGATGTATGGCCTAGCTATAGATTCATGAGATTGTCGTGCGACAGTTGGCAAATGCGTGTGTGTGTGGTATGCTTTTCACTCATCTCTGTTAAAAGTAAAGCTGTTGCTGAGAAAAATCTAAAAAGATAAAGCGTAAAAGGTGCCTGAATGATATTGGAAGATTGCCAACAAAATAAAGATTAGAACAGCTTTATCTTCTCGTTCATTGTCAAGTATTATTCTATCCGGAATATGTGTTTCTGTGTAATGCTTTTTTTCCATTTTTCGATAGTTTTAAATATTCCTTTAAGAAAAAAACTTCGGCGGTTTTTATGCAATGCCGGTGAAATATAAAAGACACCCAATCCGAGTATAAGGGGTTAATTTTTGTCCATATTCTTTACAAACTGAATGGATTAAACACACAGCATGGCATCAAATTACATATCCCGGCGTAACATTCAGGGACACGGACGCCACTGGGAGATGGGAATACCAGCGGGAGAAGAAAGCGGTGACCATGAAGATTCGGACGTTTTCTCCGAGGGAGCCTTGCCACCAAGCCATCGTCGACACTTGAGGCGAAGCTCAACAAAGACTGTGTAAGATGGTTTTCATATTTCAGTCATCGAAATTAGACTTTTAGATGAACAAGCCCGAATTCTTATACTATTGTTTGGCATTGCAAGCCATGCTATATAAAATTCAGAATTTGAGCAATCCCGGAATACATTTTACCAGTGCCGGGCTTGCGGGCTTGCGGGCTTGCGGGCTTGCGTTTATTTCGAACGCTGTTCAGTTATTATTTTCAGTTCGTGTTTTTACATTTCTACATATTTTAAATTACAGCAATCTGTTACTGGCAACTATTTGTGTGTATGTCTATAGTGTTCAACGGAGCAATTATTACGTAAAAACAGGCCAAAGTAATACTGACTATCGTTTTTTCCCTTTGCTTAACTACTGTAATTCCTGACAGTTCCCGGCGGCGGAGTGCGTCTCAATCAGAGGCGGATGCAGCAGAGGATGATAACGATGTCGAGGATGAGATTGATGACGAACAGTTCTTCCGGGAGCGGCAGTTGTGCCGGATGGAGCGACAGAATCGCCGTTCACGGCGCAAGTAGGCTTTTGCCTTTGAATAGTTTCTATAATTTCAGTTGCATTATTTAAATAAGCCGCAGCATGGTTTTATCAGCTCAAATGTAACGGAACTTGGTTAATGTAGAAATGCTCTCGCGAACGGTGAACAGTTTTGACACTTTTTAAATTTAACGTATATGAAAAGCAGCAATATAACGCAAGCGTCCCGGTCGGGAGCATCTCGTGTAAAAACACCTAAACAAACCTAAACAGGCGGTAACATACATGTATTGTCATATCTTCTCAAACGAATTTTCGTAACAAGTCGCGATTATTCACTTAAATTAATAAAGAACAAAATACCATTTCACAATCAGCCTCATTAGAAGTACCATTAACCTACACCAAATTAAACTTAAGTCACGAAAACAGTCCATCAGTATGTACGCGTTCTGATTTAGCGACACATATTATTGGTATACATTTCCCATTTATTCTCATTGTAGGGCACGAACGGGGAACAGCACTGAATGGAGTTTGGACAGCCCAGAAGAAGTGAGCTACGACAGAAACCTTGACCTTTCAGGCAGCGAGACGTTTGTCAATGGTTACAGTACGGATAACTACCATTCAAGTGACCAAAACCTTACCACCCAGAGTGACACCTCGCCGTTTTTGAAACGATCTTACCGGGGATACAGTTATAAAACTCGCGACGCCGAGGTTGACGCATTGGTTGCTGAAAGCGTCCGGCGCCTCTCCGTCGTTGCCAGGAAGGAAAATACTGGTGAGCGCTTTCAGAAGGACAATGGTGAGCGCTTTCGGAAGGACAATGGTGAGCGCTTTCGAAAAGCGGTTCATACAGTAATGCGGAAGCAGCGCTCTGATGATCATGAAAAAGACGTTGGTGCTTTACAAAAACGTCAAACAATTCAAGGCAGCCGAAGCCAGAGCTTGGAGTCCGAGAAAATCAAACCGCGGCGCGGAATAAGGCAGTATCTATCTAGTGACAATAATGACACTTCACGTGTGATAGCCTGTGATGATCGAAATCAAAAACATACGGTGCCTTTTGATAAATCAAGCTCAAAATACAAATGTGACACACACGAAACATCTGCTCACGTCTCAAATTTTGATCACGGCCATTCAAAACATTACCGTGATTACAATGTAGCACATGGACATATTAGCCCACATGATACAGTTACCAGTAACCCACGGGAAGCACGTCATTCACGTAGCTCATGCACGTCCGTAGAGTCCTCGGACGCTCATTCGAGGTCAATGACGCCAGTTTCGAACCGGCGGAAGTTAGAGCGACAATCTGAAGCTTTTTATAGTAGTTCATCCAGTTTATATAAAGAATATAAGCTAGCCAACCTAAATGATAATGGTCAACACACGCATGGACGCAATGAACAAACGGGGGTAGGGAGGACTAGCCCTGCCGGACGACCACCCTTGAGGAACACGTATCTGTCCGCTCAACGATCCAGCACAAACTGTCTATCTCCAGATATGGCCTTACATAGGCATCATCGAAAAGCGAGGTAAACAAGATCCTGTAGTTTATATCGTTGGGAATGCTATCAAATATAAAAAAGCTTGGGGACCATTTCCTCATTTTGTTTTATAGAGGTCAAAACAACAGACACAAATAAATTGGCATAACAATTGAGCCCCCCCCCCCCAGAATATTGGATGACAACACTACATTTAAATGTTGCCCTTGTTGCACACTACTTTTTTTGTACTCTCGTGTCGTCCGACATACTTCCGGTAGGCAATGCGTATGAAATCACAAATTCACCAGTGGTCTTCTTCATGGCATGATATTGTAAAATTCGTAAAACTGTATAAAAATCAGAACCAATTTTGTGTTAAGGAGTTGTTAACAAAGTTCTTTTAACGTCACTTGTATAATATTGAAGAATTCACTGTTCAGTCGCCTTTTCCTTCTTTTTTCTTTTTCATACACATACATAACTTTACCATATGTATTATTTGACGGCCAAATATTTATTAGAGATATGTCAGAAAATCTTGGGCTTTACTAAGTCATTGCCGGAGTGGAAACACAGAGGACAATACTCGCTTAACTACCTTGAATCGCTTAGGCCAAATAAAAAATAGGTGCGTTTCAGGTAACGCTGCCAAAAAAAATAGGGTACGTAGGTCGGAATATTTTTATCTTGTTTTTATATTTTTTTGATATATTGATTTCAGTAACTGTTGACTCAGAAAGTAAAAAAATTAAAAGTCATCAATTTTCAGGTTTATCAGTAGTTTTCAAACATGTTCCATGCTTCAAAAGAAACATTCTTTATTTGTCTGGTTAAATACTTTGACAATGATGGTTGGATTTCAACTAAGTTATGGTACGCCACTCTGTTATTATTTATGACTTTCCAGGAACGGTTTTACTTTTCTTTATGCACCCTTTTGCTTTCAATCACCCTCTGTAGAATGCTAACCTCCCTGTAACATAATTACATGAAGAGTGGGACAGCAAATTTACCATATAAGCCATCAGCCAAGGAAACCTCAGTGCTGTCAAGAGGACCTGGGGGTTCAGGTTTGAGGAACAAGTAACATGCAGGTTTTATTGCGAAAATTGCACACTTAAGTCAGACATATCAATCCGAAAGTCAGTATCTGACACATTTGTATCTGACAAGAAAATATAGTTCAAGAATTGAAATATACCTGCCACACAAGCACAAACTACCCGTAATTCACCTTTGAGTTCGGACAATCTAAACATTCGGACATCCATTATTATTTTCAAAAATAATTTATTTTAGGTACCTTATTTTCGGACACCCAAAGGACATCGATTGTAACTTACAGTTACTAAAGTCTCACAGACAAAAATTATTGATCTTTATCGTTACAATGCCTGGCTAGATTACCTAACCGTATACATCACGTTAATGATGGCACTACATTTCGTCCCCTTAGTGCAATAACTCAATAACTGCATATAGATATAGAAGCAGATATTTAGTTCTTGTACCAAGGTGACGAATTTTATTTAAACTACGGCGAAATTACATTGAGTTTAAAGAAACTCGTCGTTCTGTATTCACTGTCATCAAACACTCGTAGCTCTGTATTCAGCTGGTTCACATGCACAGATTACGAAGAAAAAGCAATATATATTCCGGTATTTTATTGAAAGTTTTAATTTACAATTATACTATCTCAGTTCTAGTAATTTGTGACACCAAAGTGGTTAGTTTAAACATTATTTATATTATGAATTGAATAAAGTATTAGGGGAATGGTCGTTCATATAACAACATGCTTTTTATTCTAAGCAAAGGCAAAGATGGCTCTCAAAGTTGTAAAGCCAAAATACATAGGTACATACAAACGTGAGCGGTTCTTTCTGCAGCCTAGCAGAATGTGGCCAATAAAATGGTATTTAGACGGTGTAGCAGACGAAATAATATTTTTGGAATTCAATCTACCATCAAGCCATGGATTGTATATGATTGCAGGAAAACTAATCCGTTACGTCCAGGTTCCGCATCTCCTCGTGGAGGGTCCGATCAGGAGGCGGCAGGAGTCCGTAACGGTGATGTCATACGAGACCGCCATAACAGGAGAATGACATTGCCTTATTGTATCAACATCGATAAATTACAAGTCGGGGACAAAAAGAACAAAGGTATGAGGCGGCATCGAAAGTTCACTATGCTTTAGTGTTTCTAAATATTCAATTGTACAGTAAACCGTAACAATGGTTCATAGAACGGCCACTTTAAACCGTAATTTTGGTATCTTTAATACATAAGAGTACATGTTTAGTTAAACTTTTTTTCCGAACATTTGCGGTTTAAACAAAGTGATATACCATTTGTAATTGAACTTCCAAACAATGTGAAGAATAAACTCTTTCATGTGGAGACTGAAATCGTGAAATGTAATGTTTTTCGTTCAGTCTCTTATAAAGATAAAACGGAAGAATTACATGTTTCTTTGTTAATAATTGATGCAAAATACTTCAATTTCAAAACGAAGAATTCACTTTTTTGCTTTAAGTCACGTTGCCTTGTTTGTTGCTTCAT
Source organism: Mya arenaria (assembly GCF_026914265.1). Lineage (NCBI taxonomy): Eukaryota > Metazoa > Mollusca > Bivalvia > Myida > Myidae > Mya > Mya arenaria. The sequence continues at coordinate 23,017,148 of NC_069134.1, read as the reverse complement.
GCGCAGGTTGCTTGAAGAAAACAACAAGTTAAAGACTATCATATTACTGACGTTGCAAAACATTCTCTCTGTATAAAACACGTAATTTGGAAAAAAAAAATAAAAAAATACAGAGCGTCTATCTAAAAATGAACAATAGCGCCTTTGCAATTACAGCCTTCCTCACAGCGCACATCCAACGTGCTCATTGAAAGCAAAACAACTCTAAACCGTTATGTTTGTAATATGACTTATCGCTACTTTCTTTTCAGCCCTCAAAATATATTTCTTGGTTGAGCTGAGTGAATTATCGCCATTAACGACTGTATACATGTAATGAAACGTCTTTTCTGTCTTTTACTGTTCCGGCGACAGACGGGTTCAGTGCGTCGCAACCGCATGAGATTTTAATACACAGACACAAGGAGGACAAATCAGTTCAAAGTACGTATAGAGAGATCTAATATACTAGGTCGTATTGCCATTTCTTTTTATTTTCTTTATGACAATGAAAGACGTCATTTTGGATTTATCCTATAGTAGATTTGTGATTCTTTCTTCTATTTTGAACCAACCTGTGTCAAGATTTGTATATATGTATACATACCTGTTTTATATAGAGTGCAATTATCATTTGTTAACATATTTTTCACTACCGTACTTGCATAATGAAAAGAAAAGATACCAGTGGCTATAAAACAACTGTTTCCATTAATTGAACGGAAACCTTAAATGCCATTACAGAAGATTTTGCCTGGATACTAAAGTTATTATGTCCAAATGCGATCGTTGATGTTGATAATAGAATACAAACCTGTGCATTAATGCTCGGCTGCAATTTCTTTTCATCCCCAGGCTGGCACTAGGAAAACGACTTAATTGCAAATAATTTTATTTTATGGTTCTCCATGCTGTAATTAAGTATATTTTATCCGTATACCGAGAATTGAACTAAATTAAAGCCGGTTCCCTAAGCGTCAGAAAAAATTGTAATTTTAATTGCATACAACATGTTTACAAACTGTTTTGGAAACATGATTGCTGCACAAAATTCGATGGAAATACTTTGTTTTAACATTACGTCTTTTGATGCGAGTGTAATAAAACCATTACGTATTTTCTTTTATAAGATGCCTCTCAATTTCATTTTCAATATTAAAAAATGAACATACAGCACGATGTATTGCACTCTCCATATCACGCATATGTCGTCTTCTGGGGCAGTGATTAAGAACAAGTCTGAGTTCAGACTCAAGACTCAATATGGCAAAACTTCATTTCATTGTGATTTTCCTTCTATCAAAGCAATGATGGTGTCATTTGCTGAAATATATTACTAGTTGAATGTTTAACTATGATTTACATACATTTTTGTAAAAGAAATGGAATAAATATGTGTTTTTTTTGTTCCTGAATTAAAAATATTTTCTGAGTCTGAGTCTAGACTTGGACTTGAGACTGTTCGTAATCGTGGCCCCTGGTCCCGTGTCTTTGTAGTGCCGTGTGTTGAATGGTGCCACTTACCCTCTGAAGTTATTACGATATTCACTTATAAATCTTTAATGTATTTTGTTTAGGAACGAACTGTATCTCGTAGGAAATTAATATCAAGATTCAACTGCTGAATTGTGTTTATATTCGAGAGATATTACTTATGATGTTGACTTATGACGTCATCTCCGAATGGGGGATTCCGGCACATGTCATGTAAAAGCTACGCGCAGTGCCGTTGTTTTATATTACAAGCAGTGCGTTTAAACATGGAATTTTGATCAGAGTGCCATATAGTTATGCACAAGGCAATTGTAACCACGCCCCCCCCCCCCCCCCAGGTCCGAGAAAATACCGGGAATAGCCGTGGAAATGAGCCGTGTTTTTACCTCCCGTGTGGCCCCGCAGTGCCGGGTGAATGCGGTGGTTTTGTCCTCGCGCCAAATTAGCAGGGGATGGGCCTTGCCTAGGGTCCCTGGGGTGCGAGGGCATTTGGCGGGGATTTTGCCAGCAGTTCGTCCGTGCAGGGCGGTGATTTTACCCGTGCTTTGCTGGACGAAAAGTCTAAGTCCCCGCTATTCCCCGGACGCCAAGGGGGGGGGGCGTGGTTACAATTGACTCGTGCATTAAAGGAAAATTAAAACAAAAAGTTTTCCTGGTGACCGGTATCACGACTCGTTTGGTGTTTAAACATTCGTCCTTCTAGACTTCTACGCGGTCTCGACATATCCGTTTTTACAAACCGATCTCGATGTAATACAGAACGTCATAAAACCGTCCTATCATAAAATATCTTCTGCTATACACAAATTTAATAAAACTTATAATAACACTTGAGAGAACGTCATTTCGCCCTACTAATTAAGCCTCAAACCTTTTATGGCGAAACATGAGTACCACATGGGTGTGTCATGGGACACACGGGGTGAAAATAACCTTTCATTTTTTGCCATATGATACAACACTGTATTAAACTGTCACAAGATTCACATTATTTTGTATTAATGGCAACGTCGAAAGTCTGATTTATTGTATCATATATTCCTAAGAACTTCAACGTTAAATAAAACAGTGATACCAACTGCTTCTAGCTCGCGAGTGCATTTGTCCTCCGTTTATATGCTTCTTGGAGTTCACTTCTTTACTAGAACAACAAAACAACATTGTTTTATTTAAACATACTTTTAAGACATGGGGTTCAACATTTTGATATTGCTTACATCCAGATAAGGTTTCTCTGAATGCATATTCATGATAAGTACTCTCTCCTGAATTCACTATAATCGTGTGTAATAGGCTTTAAAAGGAGTCAGGACATCGTCAAATTCAGTAGTATAGATGCAATAATATTCCACCAGCAGAAACGATCTTACCGTGTAGTAAAAAATAAAATAAATGATATGAAATGTTTTTTTAGCAAAATATAAGACAATATGAACTGGAGAGACATTTTCTATCAGCGTTTAATGCGTTTTCATATCATACTTATGCATAATGAATGTTATCGTTCCCAGCACAGGGACTGGGCATGCGCGTAGTTGGCGGAAGGGGTGGTCCCGGGGGAACTCTGGGAGCTTATGTTACCATGGTAACCAAGGGTGGACCGGCGGACGTTCTGGGCATTTCTGAAGGTAAAGTATTATAGGTGTTGAAAATAAATGCGAGTCTAAATACGAACTAGACATTATAATAGACTGTAAAACTAAGTTTAACATATATATATATAATTAAGTCGTTTGCTGGTTACACCATTTCTATGTTACTTTATATAATATGTGACTGTTGTCTTGCGCTGTTGTGTGTCTTTGGTGTTGTTTTTTTTGCTGTCTGGAGAAAGCCGTAACTGGTGTTGGCAAAACTCGTCACCAAATCCCCTAGCATTATATACTATTAATGTTTAAATGTAGATACTAGACTTATCTTTTGGTTTCCATCGTGTAAATGTAAATGAAAAAAATATGTTTACTCCTATTATTGTACTATAGGAAATGTTTCTTTTCTGTGAGCAGGAACCGCATACATACGCGTCACCTTCTTAGTGAAAATTTCAACTAAAACATTTATAATAAGCACTATTTCACTAAGCTGAAATAATTTACTAGGAAGCTTATTTGATTTGGCTTGCAAACGGTATCACAAACAATGGTACTATGATTTGGTGGAAACTGATATTAAACCAACGTAATGTGGTGATGTGGGCTAGCTATACGTCACAATAATCATCTTGGTGATCATATTACTATTTCACAGTATCTCGAAACTAATCCATTGACATGTTTCTTGGGGTTTCTGCACAAGAAACGATTTCGTGAGATTGCAATTGATGTGGTGATTATTAAAATAAAATCCTAGAAATGTTCATACAAAAGAGAAGATGAAAAAACACACAAATAACAAAGGAAGCCATAAATGACTTTAAGATGGCATAATTGCGAGCCTGAATTTTGAATTCCAGGCAAATTATTAGTTTATTCGATTAAAATATGATTGGATGTTTTCTAAGAACTCTGGGACTGTATCTATTTGTCTGGATTTTAATATGATACTGACATTGTGATGGATAGTGTGAATAGTGCGCACAATATTGAAACATTCAAACTGAAGATGAATAAATATCACAATAGTTCGTAATTTCTTTGTAAAAAAACATTTAGTTTGTTATTTAGTAACTCAGTCTTGCCACAGTTTAATGTAATTGAACATTTCTAACCAATTTAAAGAAGAAAATATACACACCATTAAATTTCAAAGTGTTTCCATGTTTTAATTGAAATATAATGGAAACATCTCATGATTCGACATGTCTCGAAATGCAATTATAAAAGTTGAATCCGTTTTAGATGCTGCAATGTAACAATTGGTTTGTTTCAAATAATGATGCACTAGGATTAACGGGGAAAAGCAGTACACCAGCTTATAACTTTCGATGATATTATGCGATGGATATATATGGTAAAATACAATCTATAAAAGACACCTGAGCCATCAAACAGCCCCCACGTACATATTACATAACTTTTTCTAATACATATTGAGGTAAAAGTATGGTAAATTCCTGGTTTTATTTTAGGGGACCAGGTAGTCGAGTGGAACGGGCGGTCGCTGGTTGATGTCACGTTTGAAGAGGCTCAGGGCATCATCAACACTTCCGGCGACATCGTCCAACTCTCCGTCATACATAGCGTCACAGAGTATGTTAAATTTAAAAAAAGATTGACTTAATTCCCATTATGATCGTTTCATTATTTCACTCTCGGTTGTGTACAACGTTATCGAGTTAGCGCTTAGGATATGTTTTTTAAATAGTTAGTCTCAATACTCGGAGCCCTAAGAAATGTATGCAAGCTTGGCACAAAAAATCTTTATAAAAGTATATAACCCTCTGCACCTTTTCATCGTGTTGGCAAATATTTGGTTTCTTTTACTAGGAAAAAGGAAAAACATTTGCCTATCCATTCTATTTTTGCGCCACATACCACTTTAATGATGAATTATTAAATGACGTCAGAAGCAATTGCAATGTTAACACAATTCACATTTTTATCTGTATATTTATAACATTGTCTGGTGATTTGCACTTGGTTTAGATTTGAAAAAAGTGTGCATGCTGTCTACCATCAAGAAAGTTTTTTCCCAATTGTGCTTTGACGGTTGTCTTATACAAAGCGTTTCTTTTCAGTCGGGACAGTAACCCTATCATGAGAAGTAAACATCCTATCATCATACGCTCAGGTAATTAATCAGGTCTCCTTAAATGATTTTGTTCTCTTTCCTTCATTTTCACTGATGTGTCTTTAATGTGTTTGTTCAATTAAATTCTCATATCGAAGAAAGGTGGAGCAATTATCGAGAAAATCATTTTCTTCTTTCCTACACCACTTTTCTACTAGACGGTAGTTGGTTATATATTTTATTTACGGCTTTTCCCAGATACACTCCCTTCCGGCGGAGAATGCACACCACCAAGAGACCTGTTCTTTGGCAGGCCTAAGCGAAGGATGCTTCCAAAGACACCGGTCGGTATTTGTTTAAACATTCTTTTTAGAGAAAACACAGTTTAGGACTGTTAATTATTGAAAAAAAAAACACATAAATATAGTGCCAGTTTTTTGCCATACAAACTAATTTTAGCCCCTAGTAGACTCGTATATCAGCGAACTCGTGTGTGATTGGCCGTTTGAAGGCGGTAATGCCATCATTGATCGATAAGGCTATTTCGGTGAGTTTGTGGTCTCTTTGCGGTGTTTTCATTCGGAAATCCTCGGCCATTTTTATCGAAAACCACCTCAGATGTATGCCGGTACACCATTAGAAGTAGTCCGTATTTTTTTTTAATTATATCATTAACTAAATGTAATGTTTTAGCTTGTATTTATTGATCTAAGTTTAAATTGATTGCCAGTGAGATGTATTATTGCAAACATAATTCAGATTCCCAAGAGTATAGTCATTAAGTTTAACTGCTAAAATAAATTATTACGCGATCTACTTGCAGCGTACTCAAACATATCGATTTATCGAAGTATGTAAACCGTCCACATACATCCGAGGTTGTTTTCGAATGCTATGTTTTGGCGTTTCTATACTTCATGTGTTTGTTGTGTATGCATAAATTGACGCCCACATTTATCGTCGATTACAGTTTGAATGCTCATTTCCAGAGTAGGTATGTTAAAACCATACGTATGATATAATATGTACTATCTTCGCTTCCGTTTAGGTTGAGATCAAGCGAACAGTACGGAAGATCAGTGGTCAGGTTTGGCTACAGCTGGACTACGACGACACATGTCAGTGTCTACTGGTGGTTCTGCTACGGGCTCAAGCCATTACCTCGGAGAGCAATCACGATCGCCGTCCCCCAAGCGTGGTGGTGTTATTACATCTGCTTCCCAACAGGGGGTATGTAAGGGAAAGGGAAGGTAGATGCATCTACTATTCGATTAGGCCTAAAAATATATATGTCTGTTTCGGGTAACCTGACCCTATCTATCAAAGTGCCCAGACCCTAACTATTTTTTTTCCGTTTCTGAGCAAAAAAATAATTCGTTAGCGAATAGAGACTTAACGAAGGGCGGATAAATGCAGATTTTAATCAGAATTATTGTTTATATGATAAAACAAAGTCAGGCATAGACAGTAATGTAGGAAAGACTGCCATGTGCAAGAAAACACTCTAAACTTACGACAGATTTTGAAAAAAAATAATTTTGGGAAGGTTACCCTAAACAAACAAAAAATTTTTTTGTCCTTAACATTATATTTTATCTATGATTTGTCTTTTTTGTGTCATGTAACATATTCGTCAAAACAGCGGATAAGTATAGAATAGTTTTCATGCGCTTTGATTAAGAGAATATTGTTCGCATTTGGCAAGAGCGGGTAGCACCGCCGTTACTTGTCATCGCGAACTGGTCTAGTGAAATGAAATGTGGGGTAAAATGGAAGAATAACATGCATTTATATCTACTGAAAAACGCCACCATCGTCAACGTTTACCACCGTAGTGTAAACACGGGATAAAGTATTGTGATATCTTATGGTAGGGTATAGCGCTCTTCGGGTAACGACCGTCTCAGTAATAGTCGGCATTATCTCACGAATTGTCGACTTTGCTGCTGTGTGATATGGTAGATTAGATTCCTAAGAGTTTATTTAGTCTGTTTCGTTCCGCTTTTATCCCCAGAAAGTAAATATTTGCTATTCAATCGGTGTCATTAAAAATTTCAGCTCGGGAAACCGTTCCTAGAAAAAAAAACATTGAAATAACATCATATAATTAAAATAAGGTGTGTATGCCATAACTGAAATATTTTAAAGAAACGCACATTTCTTTCTGAAATAAGGGGAATATTTAGTCTTACGATAAAAAACAACTGTTTTTTAACTTTTTAAACTCAGGTAAATGGCTAAACCACAGCGTTTTATACGGAATCGTATTTTGTGTGGCATATAGTTATGGTATGTCTTAACAAGCGAGTTCACGTATACTTTATGTGTCTGCTTACGTCACCAAAAGCTATATGGGGATGAGAAACGGTATCTTGTTTCGTCTAGCAAATCCATAAACCAGCCAAAGAAGGTAGTTATAGGGCTGCAACTAGTATTTTTTTAAATGTAGACAATATTGTACAGCTGGGGAAAAACTTCATTCCTAAGGTCTTTTGAGTTGACATGTCCTTCGTAAATCATACAGTCCATTTGCCTTTTTTGTTCATGCATCTATGATATTTAAAAAGGCACTTCCTTCTGTTGTTAAGTGCTATTCCCGAGAAATATCAAGAAGCGCCGATTTTTCAGAACTTTGTATAAGGTAACAGCGTGATAAACGGCATCGTTGATAACTTTTAAACGTGAACTAGTTGATGTATTCGTACATTTGTATGAAACAAGTACAGCTAAAACGAATTTCTCAAATATTGTTAGAAAAACTGCATACCACAAGTGTATGCATTAAACTTCCACAGCAGATAATAATCTAAAGTTAAAAACGTTGACGTTAACAACGTTGTTAACTTCAACAAAGTTGTGAACATTATGCCCATTATAAAAGAATAACTAAGATGTAATTGTTATATAAAAGAACGTCAGAGAAATAATAAGTATTAAAAAAAAGGATTTGCATACAACCGCGAAGTCATGTAAATCAAGAATATGTTTGTTACATTTGTTTGTTTGTTGTTGTTTTGATGTTTTATGCACATTTTTTTTCTTTCCTAAATTGCCATCGGAACTGGTATAGATGTTCTGGACTGCTTGACCCCTGAGCAACGAATATATAGAGGATAAGTGTTTGCTTCAGTGTGAGATCGTAATATATTTCACCGAGTGAGAACCAAAAGGTTTACATCACGTGATGTATTTACTTTGGTGTTCACTTTGGTGAATTATATTGCGATCTAACACTGAAACCAACAATTATTTCTTTTTTATTATATGCCTCAAAAGGATTTTAAATGACAGCAAATTGAAGTTTTTCAGAGAAACGGGCCAAATTGTATGGGCACGTAACGTCATTTCGGAAATGACGTTGTTGAACTTTATGTCCCAGCCTTGAGCGCGCTGGCATTTGATTTGGAGCGGACTAAAATTTCAAAACAGTGAAATATTAATCCACTTTTTGAAACAGTGAAATAACATTTTTATTTCACTGATAAATCTCTATAAACTACCGAAAAGCATATAATGAATAACAGAAACCGTTTAATGTTCCACCGACCCCATTTTAATAATTACTTTCTCTAGACTTACACTATAATACATTCTTATGTCTAGACAATTGGAAATTAAATGGTATGAACTGTGTTTTTTTTCAGGCTGTATGAAGCGAAGGAAAGTGAAATAAAGTACCATACAAAGGACCCGCATTGGAATGAGACTTTCGTCTTTGCAAATATTTCAAAGGCCGAGGTACTTTCATCTCATATTTTCATTACTTTTACGACATTATTTCATCAGCGCATTGAAGCCATTGAATAGCGTGCGCATAAAAACACAATACGATCTACTGTTAAAAGCTTTGATTTTTTATTTTTCATTAAGGCAATTTTGCGAGGTTTCCACGAAACAATGAGGATAAAAATTGCATCTAAACCAACGGTAATTTCTCATATCAGTGTTATCTCTAAGGTATCCGCTGTACAGTTTTGGATGCCTGGTAAACAGATATTGTCGTCGCAACATTTGATTGGGTTTGATGTGTAGAATATGACAAATTTTTACCGAAAAAATACCTTTTTTGGCCTTGAAAAGATTGCATATTATTCTCATGTCAGATTTCAGTTGAAATTAAGGACAAAATACAAACTGCAAAAAGAAAACTGTATGAATATTGTATTTCTGGTTATATATTTTACATTTTAGTTATCAGCTAGCAGAACCCTTTCGTTGTACTGAACTATTTTTATTCGCCAATGCGAATGGCAAGATGTGACGGCAATTGATTTTAAATTGGATAACCAAACGTTTTAAATTTACGACGTAGTGGAAATGCAATAATTGCATGATATAAATCATAAACACATTAAAATTTTACCTTTATTTGCAGTTACGTAGCCTTGCAATGGAGGTGACGTTTTGGAACTTCGGGGAAATTGAAGACGAGTTTCTGGGCGAGGTGCTGCTTGACCTCTCGGAAGCAAAGATAGACAACTCGGTCAATTGCTACAATCTCGAGGACCATGATGAGAATAGCTCCCCTTTACCATACAGGTTAGTATAAAAAGTACGTTTTACGATCATAAATAATATATTAGTTTTACAATGATAAAAGAGACAAGGTAGACAACACAGAAATTGTCCCGATTTAACAAAATGCTGCTAAGATCAAATATCAGACTACCGGCCTTGTTCTTGTAGTTTTAATTTGTTTAATGTATCATCAAACCACATCAACAAAGTAATTTCACGAACATGCCTAAACGTGTCCATTTGTCGGCCTTTTCACATTGCACCCTTTTTCTCAATACTCCGACACCAGACATGTACCATTGCATCGCGTGAATGATTTGTTTTTACTCTCCCTTCCAGAACGTCTCAAAAAACTATCATAAGAATGAGACCTTTTTCAACTCGGTCAAATTCTGGTACTTTGAATCAAATGCTACTATTCTGACAATTTCAGAAAGAAGTCCTTCTCCCTCTCTGACTCAGCTATCAGCCCCGTAACGTCAATAGATACGTCGAGCATTTATCCCAGCAGGGACCCCTCTCCGCGTTCCTCTGTTTCAACAAGCCACGTGTCCATGCGGACACCCGCATACGACAAAATGAAGGAAATCATGTTACACGGGAAACGTAGTCCAGCTCATCTCTCAAAATGTCAGTGTTCTTTTCAGACGTTTTAAGAATTCCGTAGTTTATAATCTTACATATGCAGTCGCATTTACCTAGGGCTGCGTATTGCCAGACAATAGGCGATCCGATTCGAATCGCGATCCTTGACTTGCGATCCACGAATCAATTCATGATTCACTTGGTATAAAGCAATAAATATTATGAATGATTTAGCACACTTTGGTCGTTTCATTGCAACGTTATAACGTAGTATCATCAATTTAGAAAAAAGTGAATATAAGATAATTGCCTATCATCTTCACATTTCTGTAGTAAAAGATTCGTTTCCTTAATATCGTTTAGAAGTTATTCGTCTTCCATTTCTGTCAATAGTTACATCAATATGTGTATCAATATATTTAAGCTTATGAGATGTGTACAAAAATATTCACAGTACAACATTGTATTTTAGCTCGAGACAAGATGGAGTTTTCGTCCTCTGCCCAGTCCTCACCCCAGCATTCCCCGACAAGCAATGAGTGTGAGTAAAGCCGAGTTATTTTATATTGAGTGTGAGATGGAACCAGAAACATATGGATGTGAACTTGTCAGAGTTAACAACGGTTAGAGAATACAATAATAAGATTTGCTATGCATACGAGTATAATGCAAAGTCGAGAACGCGACAGAACTAGTATATGAGCATGAGAAGACCAAATTAAAATCTGATGTGAGCATATATGAGAAACTTATCACGTGTTTGGGTAATATGCGAGTTTCCGAACTCGACAGGGGGATATGAGAGAGAGGGATCAGAGTACATAATGATATGAGCACATAAGAGAAAAATAGCATGTGTGTAGGTAATACACGAGTATGAGGTTTTTGCCCACTCACATATAACTGATAAATCGAAAGTGAACTTAAGTTAATATGATCTGGTTGCACTGAGTGTAACAAGGTCAAAGTAAATATGAGTATGAGTAAATCAGGTACTATAGCATTTGTGTGAGTAACTCGTGAGTAAATCAGGTACTATAGCATTTGTGTGAGTAACTCGTGAGTAAATCAGGTACTATAGCATTTGTGTGAGTAACTCGTGAGTAAATCAGGTACTATAGCATTTGTGTGAGTAACTCGTGAGTAAATCAGGTACTATAGCATTTGTGTGAGTAACTCGTGAGTAAATCAGGTACTATAGCATTTGTGTGAGTAACTCATGAATAAATCAGGTACTATAGCATTTGTGTGAGTCATACGCGTATGTGGGAATTCGATAGAAGAGTGTATGGATGTGGGAAAACCGATATATCAACTCGACATGATATAATTATATAGGTATGGACAACTCAGCCAAATATAAGTACTAAAGTATATCAGATTAACATTTTGGGACTTCATTTACTGGTCTCATAATGAGTAGTTTGTTTATTTATTTCCTTGTACTTCCAGTTAAGATCAATAGTAGTTTGACGTCACTTGTGAAGCGAAAAATTGGAGCAGTTGCAAGAATGTCAACAAACCGTCGACAGAAACGGGATTCTGGTATGATTAAATTATGTGTCGTTGGGTAAAGACAAAGTATAATAAAACAAGAGCCGTCGTAAGACAGCGCGCTCGACTACGCCGCTTTGACTTAGAATACAATGACGATGTAATAATACCAAGTTTGGTCTCTTTATGTCAAACCTAACTAAAATTATTCGATACATAAGGTGACTTTGATGCTGCCCTCCAACCAGCCCGCCCAAACAATGACGCAAGTCATTCAAATAACTTGATTTCCCATTATGAAAATGTTTTTAAGACTTTGAACGGAGTTATGTTTCTTGTTGTAAGATGGTCGTAAATAATTTTGAATTTTATTAAGTGCATTTAATGAACGGTATAGAAGTTTTTTTTATTAAAATCCCAACTTGCCCTTAACTTTTACTTGCCTAAAACTTTAACCTAAGTCAATCAGGGGCCATAACTTGTATTAAGGATATGGAGTTATGTAACCGCATTGGGTGATGGTCCTGAACAAGTGTGTGAAGTATTAAGTCAATTGAATGAAGGGTTAAAGTTATTAAACAATATCCCAATCTGCCCTAAAACTTTAACCTAAGTTCCATAGTCAATCAGGGGCCATAATTTGTATAAAAGATAATATGGAGTTATCTCACCTCATTATGTGATGGCTCTGAACATCTGTGTGAAGTATTAAATCAATTGAATGAATGGTATTTGAGTTTTAAGTGAAAATCCCAACTTACCCTAAAACTTTCACCGGACGCCGACGCCGACGCCGACGCTGGGGCGAGTAGTATAGCCCACCTATTCTTCGAATAGTCGAGCTAAAAAGTAGTAGTGGAACAAAAATATAGTAGAGTTGTTAAGCACTATTTAAAGATACGCAGGGACATTGTTTTGTATGTATTTAATTACTTACAATTCGGTTTGCATAGTGCATGTCTTAGTTTTGTAAACAGATTGTATTCTACGTGCTTCAGATTCCTCCGAGCCAGGCCACATCCTGCGGAGTCAGAGCGCGGCAGACGTCCGGGACTCCGCTCTTCTCAAGCCAAACGCCTCGCCTCAACAACCCCGCAGGTCATTCGAGGTCAATCAACCGAAACAGGGTAAGACATTGGTGTTTTGACCCTTGTCGGTGTTGTCTGTGATTCTAGAACTTTCAGAATGAAGCGAACGGTTATATGAAAGATTCTTGCTTGAAATTAAATACGTGTGATCTTCGACACAAGCGAATAACGAACAAAAACAAGATACATGGAGGATATTCTTATAAAAAGTGGATATTATGATAGGTAGCGTTTCTAACACCCTACATCAAATATGGTTTTTAAAGTCGTGTGTACGCGTATTATTCGAGACCGCACAGTCGTCAAGCAAATAGTTATACGGGTCGTAAGAAAAGTGTCGTATCGTACTATTCCTGTATTTGATGTAATTTGGATTTGTTTTAATGTACTGTTTGTAGTTCTAACGAAAGTAAATACATCTTAACCGGAATTTCCGATCCTAAAATGACGTAATAAATCAATAACAGTGTTATAAATACGTGTTAAAACGGGTTTGGACTTTTGCCTTGTGCCTGTTAAGAGGAAATATTTTTGATTGCTTGAATACTTGGCTTGCCCATGTGGTGTTCATTGTATTATTGCAGGTGGTATGTTGATATGTTCACATGGAAAGGAAACAATTATATCAAAATATATCTGTCTTCTCTATTTATGATACAAGCGAAACAAAAGGGAAAGTCTGAGTTGCCAAAATAAATTAACAAAGACTGTGTATAGTGACACAAGGCTATGGCTTACATATACTGAAAGAGAGACACACCACATACTAAACACAATGGCATACATCAAATCCATAATACTATCTTAAACAAGCTACTTATTGATCAAAGAATTTTTCGTTATGTTATTGGCCTTGCGTAGAACATCCTTGACCCGGACGAATAAATGTTTGTTTCAGCTGACACTTACGAGCTACTAGCACCTCCCCATCCTCTCAATAAGGCCTCCAGCTCCGGGGTGTTCTACAATGACGAGGATGATGATTCTGACAAAGACTGGTACGTAGCCGAACATACCGGAGATCGTCGGAATTACACAGTGGTGTACATGATATAATTTAAAAAAACCCATAACAACGTTAACGTTGCTGCTTTTTTCATTCATCATTTGGGCTTTCACTATATAATGAACTATTAACAAACCAACCGAATGAAAAGACAAAAAATATAAAATATTTATATAAAAGGCGTTTATCAAAATAAAAAAAATATATTTGTGTTCCAGTAAGAAGAGCCCGAGTCCAGACCGCCCCGCCCCTGAAGGGGATGATATCACTTCTCTTTTGGGTCCCGGACAGGTGGCGCCAAAACCTTCCTTCGGTGAGCCAGATCAACACTAATGATATATATTTACTGAGTACACCTTCATTGATTTCTTTACTAGATAAAGATCAGGTTGCCAATATTTCAAAATGTCGTAAGTCTGCTGTAGTTGAAAAAGTATGTTGTCAATTAAAGAGTCATGTAAAACAGTGAACAATTTCTGTAAAGAAGATCGAAGTAAAGGTTTACCAGTGCTCACGTACTTCTTGTTTATTGTTCAGATTTTTTTCGTAACTTTGTTTCTGTATATATTTACTATTCCCTGTACAAAAACACATTATGTTCAAGGTATAGTTATTGACTTTACGTTCATGCTTGAATGTCTACACATTTGCCAAATCATGTTTACAATAAATTCAATGGTTATATATATATTGCAGAAACGAGCGTTTGTGGCGACATTAAGATGGGTTTCATGGTGTCGAAGGGTCAGCTCGAGATAGATATTGTCGTCGTTCGGGGACTTAAAAAGAGCGGGCTAAGTAATCCACCTGGTATATCAAACATCAGTATAACATTAGCTGTGTGTTCGTAAAGTCTGTGCTTGTGATTTGTAAATTCTTTATCTATATTCTTTTGTTTATTGATTAAGTATATTTATTTAAATTTATAACACTACAAAATAAGTAATGAATTATAAACTCGTATGTAAAAAATCGATATAAAACAACATTTACGTGAAGTAATGATTTTTTTTTGCATTAGGCTCCAAGGTATATACCTGTATACAACTGTCTTGGCAAATTAAACTTTTTTCGCCTATATATAAACACTTGATTAAGTATTAAGATATTCATTTGATTTGCAGATACATATGTGAAGACCTATCTGGTTGAGGGTTCAAAAACTGTGCAGAAAAAGAAGACACAGACAGTCAGGGCGAACTTTGACCCTATGTTTAGGAAGACAATCAAGTACTCCGCCTGCAATATACACGGCAGATGTATAAAAGTAATCCCCTTTTTACTAACATTGATAAACACATTCGAAACTCATTTGGCAAATTAAAAATTACCCATTTCAAACCCACCGTTCGGTTTAGAACACAAGAATACATTCATTATAACGCGCGTTTTATGAATGCGGAGGTCAAACAGATAACATACGCATAGGAAACTTTCAATATTAAATCTAAATTTGTAATCTTGTCAGATTGCTTAAGACATGAAGAAATAGAAGTACATACATGTATATATTAATGTTATTATATGCAACATTTGCTTTAAATCTGTGAATTTTCAGGTAAACGTATGGGATAAACAAAAGGCCTTTGACAAGAAACAGTGCCTAGGTGAAGCAGTGGTCAAGCTTGACAATCTGGACCTGAGCCAACATACAATGGCCTGGTACAAACTATTTCCAGTGGGGGCTGCCGAAATGGGCAGCATGGAGTCTCTCAACTACTGGCCGGCCTTTTCATGATATATTAGGGAGATAAATGCTAAACCTTGTGTCTAAAATACAAGACAACGTTGATAACTTCTTGACTGCACCCATATGTGCATATTGTAACGGTTCTCTTACTAGCTTTCAATAAAATCAGACAACTGGTTGAATTTTACCTTCTACCGGACGATTGGTCGGAGACTTTCACTTGACTGACTATTATCAGTTAACTTGTCGACCGGGTTTCATCAGAACTCGGATAACTGGTCAATGTTTAACTGAAATCGGATAAATGGTATTTTAACTTTAT
Organism: Mya arenaria; assembly: GCF_026914265.1. NCBI lineage: Eukaryota > Metazoa > Mollusca > Bivalvia > Myida > Myidae > Mya > Mya arenaria. The sequence continues at coordinate 23,001,303 of NC_069134.1, read as the reverse complement.
ATCAGATGACTGAACTAATGTCATGAAATTTGATAAGCGTTCTTCTTACGTACAGCTGCTTACTGCCAACTGATTGACGTTTTAATGACGTCGAATAACTGGTCTATTTTCTTCAATTGTCGGATAACCGACGGATATTACGTTTATTAATATCTGCAAACTGAATTTCTTTTTATATTGGATGATCGGCCTTTATTATGCTGTTTAATATCATAAGTCAAACAGCTACTTTAACGGACTGGCTTTAACCAAAGATGCATGTTATAGTTTTGTTTACATTCTTCTGTTAAAAACAACCACAAAAACAACATAATTTACTTTCTAATGTAAACTTTCGGATGGTTGTCGTTATTATCTTTAATATTTGAATCCAGAAATGGTTTAAATTCAAAGAAACTCATTGTCCAAAATTTCAACATTAATAACTCATAGTTTGTGTAGCTGACAATCAATATTTTACTGAATCAGTGAAATTATAACCATGTTATCAAACTACTAAATATTTAAGTATTACCTTTTTGATAGATGATTGGTAAAACATAAAGGGACTATTTGAAGGACTATCATATCTAATAGTTTGTGTTACCTACAAGCTTCACACCAAGATTAACAACGTGCACGTGTAACAGATATACATAAAAAGAGATTATTCTAACAAAGTACCACTTAGTTTTGTTGGTAACAATTTGAATACTTAGAGTGGTAGTTAAATCTTGTCTTTCATGATGTTTTTAATCAATGGCAGACATGCTATACAAAATATTAATTGGTAACATTCCATATTTATGTTCAATTTACTTATAATACATATATTGCTCAAATATGTCTACGTTTCTTTTGGAAATGTTACGCGAGATGTTTTCTAGTCATAGGTAGTTGAACGATTTCATATGATGAATTGTTTACTTTATGGATAGTTAATGATTAAATATACAATTATGTGTTGATGAGCCAAATCAATTCCCTATTTTCACCCTTTTACTTTTTGTTGTGATAACGATTTCTCATTAACCAAAGATATTTATGAACAATGCTTTGTTTTGTTTTTTGAAAATATGTTCATATTGAATATACTGTTATACCTAATAAAATATGCTTTTTAAGTATTGAAACTATAAACTGTTTTGTATATTTCATACGTTCACAACCATTATCATTATTATGTTTTATTATTTAAATGTAAATTTGACATTGTTATTTCTTTTTAAATTTTGTCATAAACGAAACATAATCAAATAAATTAAGACAATCAATGTTGTTGTTGTTGAATTATTGGTGTAACAACATACGTTTTGGGCTGTATATTTGCGGCCTACGGACAAAGCACCGCACATCGAAATCATGTATCGTCTGATCTACTTTTTTACATGACGTGTTAAAAGAATTAATGCGGGGTTGCACAATGGGACGTATGGTGTTAAGCGGTTTAAAATAGTGCGAATTAAAATACCACTTTATCTAGATATGTGCATAAGATTGCAACGTTAATTTGAATTTGATAGGATGTAGAATAATCTAAAATAAATCTTGGTGAAGGGAAAATATAATTATAGGTAATTACGAAGAAAATGGAAATGTGTTCCGCTCACTACAAATAGTCTAAACGTCCAAAGCCACTATCGGGTTTATATCAATTAACTTTACACTGCGAGATGAAAGAAATATTCATATATCTTAATACATATAGGGTTATCAGTTATTGCTATGAAACTAGCGAATTGTATTCAAAATTCATCAATTATCATAACCTATTCTTAGTGACGACAGGCACTTATCGGTTTACATTTTGGGGCCACTCAAAATATTTGTGGATTCGATTTGTATTGCATGTGAACAAAATTGTTATAAAAAGTAAAATTCCGTTTGTCGCACATACAGCTTTTCAACGCTTTTAGCGCTGTCATTTTCAATGTTTAAAATGCACAATTGATGAGTGGAGAAAATGCGATCCATACAGGCGTTTGTTAATAGTTTTTGCTCGTTCAACCCCAGCAGATGGGATCGGGTGATCAAACAGGAAGAGTTGGAACGAACGTAGACTCAAAGTTTTTGAGTTTGTAATTTATCGGTATTAATGAAGGACCAAAAGACATACTTGCAATGAAATCATCAAGGAACAAATTCATATTCCCGAAATACTGTTCGGTTTGATTCAAACGGATTTTCAACAAATCTTCGATCAAATTTTCTTTTCTTATTTAGCTAAAACATTTACATATATGCAATACAACCAAATCACAACATTAAATTTAGAGCAATGTTCATGCAGTCTAAAAAGCAGGTTAAAACTACTTGATGATAAAGATATATATAGCAGCTCAAACTGTTAATTCTACAAGAAATACAACTGACATAATTAAAAGAGATAATGATAAGCAGCAATGTGAATCACTGGTCACTATAAACCAATGTACAGTGTTAGTTCAAAGTCACATTGAACACTTGTATTTTGGTCCTGATCAGATGTTGATAAGTCTTTTGATTTCTATAAAAAGATCTACTTCTCTTAAATCATTGGAAGGTTGTTCCACGCCTGGGTAACTTCTAAGCGAAATGATTTCTTGCCATATGTGGAAGTTCTTACCCAATGAATGTCAACAGAGTTTTGCAAATCCAAAACGGTATGTAGATCTTTAATAAAATCTAACAAGAACATGTAAATATTTTAGTGAAATACCATGTAAGCACTTACAAGTTTCAAAAGCAATTGTTTTAGTCCTTCCAGCATAAAGGATATACAAACTACATCGATTTAATAAGTATTCAAATGACGAGTTCAATCATTAACGACTTTTAGAAGGGTCCTGTATTGAAATTTTGTTTTCAGAGTTTTTCTTACTACAAAAATACCAAATGATAGGACAATAGGTAATATTTGATCTGATAACAGATTTAAAAATCCGAAGTCGGTTATTTTCTCAGAGAAATTTGCATAGTCTTTGAAAATGCTCAGTTGAGTTCCCGACTTTTTCACAGGTGTGATATTTGTGTTTCAGATTATAACTCGTTATCTATTTCCACTCCTAGAAAATTGATCTGTTTACATTGTATTGTGTTACTAGATATAGTGAATTAATTCATTGTGTTTTTTACGAATTGATATAGCTTGAAATTATCTGGGTTTGCTTACATTAAAGTAGAAACAGTGAAAGAGTTGATTGCTTTTTGTTCATGTTACTACATTTTTTATGTTTGTGCCAGTAAGAAATCTTGTTGTCATCAGCATAACTTAAAAAGTTCATAATTATGACACCTACATTATGGTTGTTATGACTTCCAGTCATCCACAAGCCTTAGAATTGTGGTGTGACATCCAAAGTTTGACCTAAAGCAGTACGGTACGAGTTAAAAATATTGTCAAAGCGGGAAACCAACTGAAAATGTATAATTTGTTCAAATGTTTTTGATAGTGTTGGTAGTATGCTGATTAAGTATTGACTCTTTTATATTCAAACTTCCTATTTAAGAATAGCTTTCCTTACGAGAACGCAGACAAGATCTTAACCAAAATTGTCATGGTGAGCAATGTGTTTTCGATTCGCTGACGTTTAGACAAATTTCAATTCGTGTTGAATCCCGGAGGTAATAATAGGTATCACTTGAGCATAAAGCGTTAAGTCTGAACTTGCGCTTTTGGTAGGGTCGTCGGTCCTGCAGGCGACACATAACCTTTTATGTACCAAAATATATGCAAAGTAGTTTTAAAACCACTCCGTTTGTGAAAAATTAACAGCCCGGACAATTCCAAATGTACTCTATCAATGTGCATACATGCAGTTTTACCTAATGATTTTACTCTTACTGCGACCTTTAACTTGGATGTAGGCTCTGGATCTTGCAGGCGATACATAATCTTTATGTACAGAGCAAACTAGCCAATTAATATTAAAATCCATCCGAAAAAGTTTCAACCCGTACACGATTTGCTATAGTGTTGAACATATAGGCAGCATTTGATCTTGATCTTTGATGTAGGGATTTCAGTCTTGCAAACAAAGTCGTCTTTATAAACCAAACATATGTTTCCAGTGATTGTAAAATCTCTCCGTGCATGTCTAAGTTACAATGCATACACGACCACCTTTATTCCATATATGCAGCATTCTATATTATTAAATGATAAAGTCTGACCTTAAGCTTATTGATGTTAAAATGGCTCACTGCTTGACTGTCCAGACATACAAATCATTCCATAATGATAAACTACAAGTGTTACAATCACCTTTAAGGTAGGGGCGTGGGTATTTTTCTCGACATATAGTATTTCTGTAATGAGCAATTGACCCCGGACATGAAAAACTAACCCTTCAGTATCAACATTTGCCCGTGAATGAATAAGGCAGTATCTGTTTGATGAGACTACTCACTTAAAACTGAGTGAAATTCATTCAAATATGTATATCATTTATAAGGAAGGCCTGAACAATAAATATAAAGTGCAAAAAAAGTGTTCTTTAAAACAAGAATGAATCGAAGTTTGCCATATGTTAACAGCATACACGAGTAAGTTACGGCACTATTACTAAGATCTGCGCTGGCATATTGTTGAGGTTAAAACATGAATCAGGGGTAAACAATATTTTATATGCAAGTGTTATTATTTGCACATCATATCTATGAATTTACATCATGTTTATGCACTTATAACTATATAGATAAAAAAGTGTTTTTACTGAGTAGCAAATGAGATGTTCAGAATAATTTTGAATTGAGACAGGAATAGACAGATGTTGCATGTTAAATTTGCAATAAAATGGTATGAGTTTGTCTTGACATACGATATACTTCCTTTTATTGTGTACCTAAGAAGGAAATGAAAAAGACAGATAACTTCTAATCACATTTTTCAGTTGCTCTACCAACTCAAATGGGAATAAACAACTTTGGATAACAGTTGACTTTGGGCTGATGCATTACATTTCATTGTCCAATCGGTAATTCAATGATGTCATGCAATATCTCCTCAGGATAATTTGATCAATATGACATTTGCCCTCTATTTCGCAACGCTCTTTGCTTGAAATCAAACGAAAAGTGTTTTTCCTTTGGTAAGTGCTTAAACGCTACTTGTAATTTATAAATAAAGAACGAAGAAACAATTACCGTAAGTTAGATCTGCATGAAATATTGATTTGAACTAACGTTACAACCTTACATTTCAAACGTAACGCCATGAACATTTACCCAAGCAATTCTGGACATTTGATTGTGGTTGCTAGGAAAACCTAATTCAAGTTCAAAAAGCAAAGGACGCAATTCATGTACCATCTACACGAAACTACAAATAACCGAATACACATAGCAATACAAATATACGGATAGGAAATGTTGTGCCGATCGAGGAGAATATAACCAATCTTTGAGAAAAATATACGTCGGGGCAGAACCAATGTTGTTCAGCGGACATGCATTGAATTGACAAACTGAGTTGTACAAGACTACAAGATTATTTCCTTTTATTTGTTATCGTAGCCAAGCAGTCGTCGAATTCCTCAATACTTTATTGATGTTGAAATATTGAAATAAAGTATTGTTTTTCGATCGATAAGTAGTAAACAGTATTGCTTCTATACATTTCATAACAATACTTCCGCCCGTACGAGATCGTGCCAGAACAATAAATCACGTGAGGCGTGACAGCATAAACTTTTTCAGCCAACCTCTTCTCCAAAGCTATACAAATTGAGTTAGGAAATCATTTCCCTCGCATGGTAACGAGTTTAAACACAACGCAACTGCTCATAAAATCATTGCTTTTTTGTATTGTTATATCTTCAAGAGCCTTTTTAATACTTTATGCCATAAATGATTTCATTGACAATGTAAATCGTTATATCAGTGCCTTATATGTGTATTCGAACATTGTCTCTCATCCATCTGATTTATAAGAACTTTGCTTTATAAACTTCGGACAAGTAAGCCCTCTGAAGGATTCTGGACTAGAGACCATCGACGGAAGAAATTAAATCATAGCATGTTATAAACTTTCTTGATTAAACATTTTCGTTGGCAACAACTGTCAAATGCAATTAGCACGGCTAAAAGGCAAAATACACCAATTCGGGTTTGCCTACTTATTGGTATATGCCTTATTTCTTATTATTAACTTGTTATAGTGAATAAAAGCAAGGTGATACCATCTAAGACTATTCCCTACATTTCATAATTATAGGTTTTGACTCTTAAATGTTTGTGATTTCATACTCAGGCTGAACATGATAGAGCTACTTGATCTAAACAAAAGTATAAGTAAAAAGTCGCCCAAAACTTAGCTAGACCATGTACATTAAATGTCAAGTTCAAAATGGTGTTCCTAAAGATATGAATTGCATCAAAATTCGTCTAAAAAAAGAGTTTAGCATGTTGGCCACTTGGTCTGTGATGAGTTTGTTTTGTGTAGTTCTGAGTATGATTGGTTTATCTGACTTGTTAGTTAGGTTTAATCGTAGGCCGATCTTTTTGATTTAGGTTCATCTCCACATCTCTCTTGAAAGTATGTTGTGATTGTCTTTTGACCTTTGTTTTAAGTGAGTTAGTGTGATACATTTTTTTCCAGTTATCATTATTTCTGTTGTTAAAGTATTGATTTTTGGCTTGTCTCTGTTTTATTAATGCTTTTCCTGTATTCTGTGTATTGTGTGTGTAAGGTGGAGGCCGACGTTTAGGTTTTTGTGTTTGGTTGGTGCATGCCCCTCTACCACGTATTCGATGGTGTCTGAACAAACCATTTTTACAAGGAGTCAAAGTAACAATACAAAAATATTCCAAGGGCATTCAGAGGTTTCTGACATCGCTGAGGTTTCATAGTCAGATCATCATACTCCTGAATGTAATAAGTAGGTTTTACGAATCGCGACAGCTGAAGAAAAACAATTTGTTCTGATATATTTTCAAAGTGTTTGTGATGGGAATATACATATATATATATATATATATATATAGTGCACTTCACAAAGCATCCATGTCTCATTAACGATAAGAATAAGATAAGGCCATTTTCAACACAATAAAATGAAGGCTGGTTTTGTGTTCTTTCTTTGGCTATTACTCTTCGAAGGCTTTGGTAAGTATACATTACATTCTAACTTTCTGTACAGAATGCTGCTATTTTCAAAACAAAATATGACATTTGTCATCCTGTCATGTTACTGTTGTTAACTTTAATTTAAGGTAACTATGACGAATATAAAGGCAGTAATTGGCCAAACATTGAGTCTTATCAGTGAGATCACAGTGGTATGTCAATACATATATGTCTGTTTCTATAGTAAATTGTCGTTTTGGACCTTGCCATGTGCCCCTAAACAGGGATTATTTTTGAATTTTCGACTACTGGACTTGTCCCTTTATTTTTGGTTGTATTATTGATGAAAGGAGCGCAATTTTGGGCCATTCTAGTGACCATAGCACTCTACCCTGTCTGTAATCATAAAACTACACAATCTACTCAGCCTAATTTGCCTTTTGTACATTCCATAACACCTGAATTATTTCGATCATGCATTCCCATAAACATAAATGCGATTTTTTAAATTCAAATGTTACATAAACTGTCATACATCAAAAGTGTGCAGTGTTCGCTCATTGAAACTGATTAAATAAGATCGATTTATGGTACATTTTATAACTTCATCTTACACTTTTAGCAAAATACCTGTCTCACAGGTGCAATGCCTTAAGATCAATACGATGGCACCAGTATCCGTGTCAATGGAAACAGTGCTCTAAAAATCGCAATTTTATGTCATTGAGGCGATGGCGTCCCGCTCCACAAAAAAACAGCTGGGCTTAAGGCTGTAGGCGGTGATGTTGATATTTTCATTGCAGACTAAGCAGTGAAAATAACAACTTTGAGAACTACTTTCAAAAACAATATAAGTACTGCAATTTTAAATTGCAAATTATATGTAATGACATCATGTTTTATATGTATTTAAATACAGATTCCTTTGCATATCTTATCGTTTATCTGGGAAATGGTAACCCTATCTTTCTAACAAATACAAACAAAGCTCGAACATGAATGCGATGATATAATTTGATGTATCGTCAACCTGTCTGACTTTGTAGTACGACTTACCTGGAAAATTCACATAGTGATCAGTAATCTAAAATACCCCATCATGAATCTGAAACACGTAAAACGTCAACAACGAATTCGAAGCGGGGTCTTCAGTTGGTAAACGACTTGTCTACAAGTGCATCAGACTGACTTCTGCCAATGAATGTGAATTGTTACCACAGTGGCCATAAACATAAAATGAGATTTGAAAAAAATAAAAAAATACCCTATACTGTAATATGAAACAAGTGAAGATTGTTCGCCCGGCAAAACGTAAACAAGGACCAATTTTCGTTGAATATTATAAGTTCCTCGTAAGCTACAAACAAAATACCTGGCTCATAGATGCAGTGGCCCGTTATATACACGTTAACACCGGTAGTCTTGTCAAGAGAAACAGTATATGACGAAATGCTTCAAATTTCAAATTATCACAAGCGCTAGCCAGACATTATGCTGTCAAAATGACGTAGTACCCGGCGCACCTTAATCGAATAGCGAAAGCGGCCGAAGGACGGGAACCATCGGAAAAGAGTCGAGTGTTCCGGTTGTTCCCGCCCTTCGGCCGCTTTCCCTAATCGATTAAGGCGAGCCGGGTACCATGTCATGTTACCGTAACTCTCCGAATAAAGTATTGCATATGTGTATTCCAGTTTAAGATTCTTTATTTCACTTTTATTTTCTATTTTTTTCGATGACATTCGTAAAATAAAAAAAAAAATCGGCAAAAGCACAATTCATTTACTAGTATACCAGTAGTGTTATGTTTTATGCGTACATACCAAGTTTACGGTGTTAGCCATTTTCAATCCTGTAATGTACTTGTTTTCTTACAGACTGCGATTGTCGGGATGGATGGGTGAAGCATGGTGCCTCGTGTTACTATTTTAGTCATGATACCGAAACGTGGATAGGCGCCACGGTACACACTTGTGTTATGTGAAGTAGGAACAAGTACATGTGTCCATTGTTTGTGGTCTGTTTGTTTCAGATTTCTTTGTGTGTTTGAAAAATAAGTATAGCGATTTAAATTATCAGTTTACGGTGGGGTAAAACTAGTTTTTCGATTTAAGGATGTCATAACAAAAACCTAACGATTATAACAAACATTCCGTAACTTTTAACAACTTGTTCGTCTCGGTGGTACATTTTTCTGACAGGGTATTATTTGTTCGTCTCGGTGGTACATTTTTCTAACAGGGTATTATTTGTTCGTCTCGGTGGTACATTTTTCTAACAAGGTATTATTTGTTCGTCTTTCAGCAAATATGTAAGGCGCTACAAGGCTCGTTGGTGACGATAGAATCACAACAGGAAAACGACTTTCTGACAAGCCAAATACATACACTTAAACGCAAGTATAGCCTCGATATATATATATATATATGCGTTATTTCAGTTGTAAGGCTGAAAACTGATAAATCGCTTTAACTGCAATGATTTCCTGATTATATTGACTGATTCAGAACATTATGGAAGTTCATGTGTCATGCTGACTGAACATGATGGCAGTTCATGTTCCTAGCTGACTGAACATAATGGCAGTTCATGTGCCATGTTGACCGAACAAGCATGATGGCAGTTCATGTGTCATATCGACTGAGCATGATGGCAGTTCATGTGTCTAGCTGACTAAACATGAAGGCAGTTCATGTGTTACGCTGTCTGAACATGATGGCAGTTCATGTGTTACGCTTACTGATCATGATGGCAGTTTATGTGTTACGCTGTCTGAACATGATGGGAGTTCATGTATTACGCTGACTGAACATGATGGCAGTTCATGTATCACGCTGACTGAACATGGTGGCAGTTCATGTGTCATATCGACTGAACATGATGGCAGTTCATGTGTCACGCTGACTGAACATGATGGCAGTTCATGTGTCATATCGACTGAACACGATGGCGGTTCATACGTCATATCGACTGAACATAATGGCAGTTCAAATGTCATATCGACTGAACATGATAGCAGTTCATGTGTCATATCGACTGAACATGATGGCAGTTCATGTGTCATATCGACTGATCATGATGGCAGTTCATGTGTCATGCTGACTGAACATGATGGCAGTTTATTTGTCATGCTGACTGAACATGATGGCAGTTCATGTGTCACTCTGACTCAACATGATGGCAGTTCATGTGCCATGCTGACTGAACATGACGGCAGTTTATTTGTCATGCTGACTGAACATGATGGCAGTTCATGTGTCACTCTGACTCAATATGATGGCAGTTCATGTGTCACGCTGACTGAACATGATGGCAATTCATGTGTCACGTTGACTGAATATGATGGCAGTTCATGTGTCATATCGACTAAACATGATGGCAGTTCATGTGTCACGCTGACTGAACATGATTGCAATTCATGTGTCATATCGACTGATCATGATGGCAGTTTATGTGTCATATCGACTGAACATGATGGCAGTTCATGTGTCATGCTAACTGAAAAGAATGGCAGTTCTTGTGTCATGTTGTTTTCGTTCTTGCAATGATACTTATATTTTTGTTTCGTAAAATACAGTAGATTAATGTTGAAATATATATTTTTGATTTACTATTTAATTTTGAGACGATATAAGACTCCATACGTTATCTGATTATGTCTAAGCCTAAAAGGCAAGGATTAAGAGTATGATATGGTCTATCAGAACTCACCAATGTAGTTGTTCGGACACTTTTTATTCAATCCAGGCGGACTATTGACAGATAATAATTTATGTCCTTTAATACGAATCAGTTATATATCTTGATATATTTCGATTTGGAACCCATAAGTACAAAATATTGCGTTGAATAATTATTTCTTTTCATAGGCAAGTTAAATAAACCAAAGTCTGTCGAATCAAAGGAACAATCCGTGTCCTATATTTCAACCTCATTGCAAAGAAACAAAATTATTCCTTTCTAAACTACAACGATCCTTTAATTGTTGCCGGACAACGAGAGCAAAGCGCTACTTAGGTGTAAGAATGTTTGTTTCCAATAACCCGACCAAACCTATGTTTTCCTCCTTTCCTTACTCTTTGTTTTGCCGTAGTTTTTAGGTTCTATGTTAAAATTTGACCATTTTTTTATTGTTTCTATCTTAGTGGAAGCAAAATACTTTTTTGGCCTTATGTATAATTTGTTTCACGAGGGAAGTTTGTGTGACTGGTTTTAGCCATATTGTCACTTATCACTACGAAATAAGTAGTTTGCGTATACATGAACATTGTTGTAATTTGTCCCCATCCTTATTATTGCATAAGAAGTGCTGTACCATATGATAACCGTGCTAACATGGAAATAATGCATAAACGGAATAAAATAAAAAACTGTTCATTGTGGTAGAAATAGATTATATAAGGAACACCCATCTTATAATGTTCAGAGGAATGGTACTGGATAGCCCTCTGTAACTTGGAAAATGAAGGCACTTGGGTTTGGATGGGAGAAGGAAAGTCAACACCAGCGGTTTATACCACATGGGACCACGGGGAGCCGAACAATTCAGACGGCAATGAAAATTGTGGGATTCTCAGAAAAACGTCTCATTGGAATGACGACGTGTGCCATAAACCTGGAGTGTTCATATGTGAAAAGCAGGATGAGTATGGCCTTTAATGTTTTTCCCCCTTAATGCACATGTGATAACCGATAGAAATAATGATAAAGGGAACTGATTACATTATTTTCTTGTCAAATTTTGGGGAAATAATTTGTTGTTTTGTGTTTCAAAAGTCAAATGCTTAATTATTGACGGATCATATTTTCACGATATCATTATTTTATAAAAAGGTATACATTCTCTTATAATATAAGTGTATTCAAACAGTTGGTAATATATTAATTGTTACGAAATTCGTTGATTATTAGATTTCAGTGAAAATAAACTCAGCTATTTTGCAGGTCAGTACGTAGACAGTTCGTTTTCTAGAATTAAAAGTTGAATTAAATTATTCGATTTTATTCTTTTTATTGTTTCATTCAAAATGTGTTGATTTTTTTCAGAATGGAAATCATCGGTTGATTCGTTAGTTCGAAAACGAGTTGTTTTACTGCAATCTAAGAGACTTGATCCGAAATTATTTATAAATACGAATAAAATATCAAGAAGTTAATCATATTTCTTTAAAGTTACTGATTTTTTATAAATACTACGTTTGTTTAATAGAATGCTTGACAGCGTTTCAGAATAAATCTTCATAATGTGATATAAGAGATGTTGCGATATAGAATATACATATAACAATTGCTTTTGATTTCACAGTTTTTCGAGAAATGCATGTCCAAGAAACAGCCCGTACCAGCCAAAACACAAGGGAGTGCCTTGTCCGGGCTGTAACTTGGCCATGCTTTGAAGATATTAAAATAACTTGCCATAAATGTACACGATGAGACGCCGGTGTGTCGTCTGCAGGACCGACGTCTGTATGGCCAAAAAATCAAGGACACACTCGAGGGTCATTGGTAAAAATGCGAGGGACTAATTACCCTCGAGTATGACATTGACGTTTGACCTACATACATGTGTACATGGTCGTAGCTGGTTTATATTCAGAGTCAAGGAGCGTTCACAATTGGGTCGATCTTGTCTTGTGATTAACGGATATCATGTACCGTAATTACGTGTCAACAGATTGTTATCTGCTTCTCAAAAAAATCAGCATTAACCCAATCTTGCGCGCAGTTTAAACTTGCTCAACATTTGTATAACTAATCAATATTCTGTAGGTGTTCGTCATCGGTTTTGTTTGTGATAGTCATGTCATCCAGTATCCAGCTGGTTCGGGTATGCCCTTCAATATCCGGCAAAAAGTACCTTGCCATATTGCCGTGGCATGTGAAATACCCATCACAAGACGGCTTTACGTATACATCCCAAAATGTGAATGTATTGTCAAATAGCCTTTTGACTTTACTTGAAGTTGTATTTAATGACATGCTGACCGTTAATCGAATTTTGAAAATCAATGACTATTTGCAAGGGATGCAAAAATGTCTTCCACCTTTGGTAGTTGGAAGTTTTAAACATTAAGTTGAGGGTTTACAGTAACTTTTTAATCACCACATATCCAAACAATCATCCTTGACTTTTTATGAACAATGAGCGTGGCCCAGTGACTGTGGTCTAACCTCTCGATCCAAACAAAGAGAGGGAGAAAAAAAATCGTTTGTATCTTGCAGAATTGAAGAAATTAACTGAGCATTGCAAAGAAGGAGGCCAACTCTAAGATTAATTGCGTAACATAATTTGATTGCGGGTTACGTTATGAGCAAACTCCAAAGATATTGCTGTACTCTGCTGACTTAACACTTGATAAAGCGTTTAAAATTGTCGTGTCAATTGAAACTGCAACGAAGGATGAACAAGAATAACATTTGAAATTTACATTTATTAATAAGCGTTCAAAACTGACTTGACTGTGAGAGCTCTTTTAAGACAGGAAAGGTCTGATAGTACATGTCAAATCATTTGATTTAGGTCAATCTCCACATCTTTCTTGAAAGTGTGTTGTGATTGTCTTTTGACCTTTCTTTTAGGCTTGTTAGTGTGGTATATTTCTTCCAGCTATCATTACCTCTGTTGTTAAAGTACATATTCTTGGCTTGTCCTGTTTTTTAACGATTTTACTTGATTGTATGTACATGTATTGTGTTTGTAAGGTGGTGAACGACTTTTTGTGTTTTTGTGTTTTTGTGTTTGATCGGTGCATACTCCTCTACCACGTATTCGATGGTGTTTGAAGAAAACATTTTTACAAGGGGTCAAAGTAACAATAAAAAATCCACGAACGGCTTTCTGTGGTTTCCAGCATCACTATGGATACATAGGGAGATCATCATATCCCTGAATATAATAACTACGTTTGACAGCTGAAAAAAACTGATAGTTTGTTTTGATATATTTTTAAAGTGTTTGAAGCGGTGAAGGTAAAATACTGTTCATTTTAGAAATAGTTGGACAGTAATTGGCGTACAATTTAAAATGCAGTTGGGTAAACAAAGAGATTATTATAATAATTTATAAATATCAAATTAATTAAGATGCCACTAAAAGTGTATTATCAGAAAAATTATCTGTTTACCTTTTAACTATAAAACAGTGAGTAGTGTAAACGTAAAATGTACCAAAACAAATGGAATGTCCCAAATATATGATGTATAAATATATATATATATATATATATGTGTGTATATATATACAGTGCACTTCACAAAAAAATGCATATCTCATTAACGATAAGAATAAGATAAGGCCATTTTAAACACAATAAAATGAAGGCTGGTTTTGTGTTATTTCTTTGGCTTTCACTCTTCGAAGGCTTTGGTGAGTATACATTACATTCTAATTTTCTGTAAAAATAGTTGTGATTTTCAAAACAAAATATTACATTTGTCATCTTTTTGTTGTTAACTTCAATTAAAAGTAACTATGGCGAATATAAAGATATACAGATAGACAGTTCTCTATTTCCTCCTTTGAAGAAGAGATGAAACATAGTATACATATATATATACAGTTATCGGTCAAAACATACCTATACAGTTATCGGTCAAGCATCGAGTCTTATCAGTGAGATCACAGTGGTATGTTAATATGTCTGTTTCTATAGTTCACTGTCGTCTGTTTCTATAATTCATTGTCGTTTGGGCCCTTGCCATGTGCCCCTAAACAGAGATTATTTTTGAATTTTAGACTACTGGACTTGTCCCTGGATTTTTTCTTTGTATTATTGATGGTAGGAGATCAATCTTTGGCCATTCTAGTAATAAAACTACACAGTCTATTCAGCTTAAATTGCCTTTTGTACATGCCTTAACACCGGAATTATTTCTATCCCATAAACATAAATGCGATTATTTTAAATTCAAATGTACCATTAACTGTCAAACATCAAAAGTGTGCAGTGTTCGCAAATTGAAACTGATAAAATTAAATCAATTCATGTTACATTTTATATTTTCGTAGTACACTTTTAGCAAAACCTAACTGGTGTAATAACTGTTGCAATGCCTCAGGATCAATCCGATGGCACCAGTAACCGTGTCATTGGAAACAGTGCTCAAAAAATCGCAATTTGATGTCATTGAGCCGATGGCGTCCCGCTCCACAAAGAAAAGCAGGCGTAAGATGACAGCCTAGGACTAATATACTATTTGATATGTTGTCTGCTTCTTCAATTGGCTTCCGTCTTCAACTAGCTGGGCTTAAGCAAGTAGGCGGTGATATTGATATTTTCATTGCAACATAGCAGTGAAAATAACATCTTTAAGAACTTCTTTTAAGAACAATATTAGTTACTTCCAGTTTGATAAAAAAGGAGCCCTGCAATTTTAAACTGCGAATTGTATGTAAATAAATCATGTTTTATATAGACAAATATGAATGTATTTAAATACAGATTCCTTTGCATATCTTATCGTTCATCTGGGAAATGGTAACGATATCTTTCTAACAAATACACAACAGATGCTCGAACATGAATGCGATGATATAATTTGATGTATGATGTATCATCAACCTGTCTGACTTTGTAGTACGACTTACCTGGAAAATTCACATAGTGATCAGTAATCTAAAATACCCCATCATGAATCTGAAACACATAAAACGTCAACAACGAATTCGAAGCGGGGTCTTCAGTTGGTAAACGACTTGTCTACAAGCGCATCAGACTAACCTCTGCCAATGAGAGTGACTTGTTACCAGAAAATAAACTCGAAAACTTGCAAAGCTGTTGTCAATCCACTGTTAGTTAATCCCAATGTGTTTTAGAAAATATTTTTTCAGTAAATGACGAACAATGTATTGATGCGCTGTTTAATTTAATTTGGTATGTTCATTAACTTTTGATTATTGGAAAATAGATGCATTAATAAAAGCTCAGTGATAAATGTTTGAACTGAAAACACAAGTAGATAATAAATCTAGAAAAACCTAGCAAAACTATTTCTCAGCAAACCGTTTTAGAACATTCTACGTCATCGGCGATCTATTCGATGCGCGATAAGCTTCCCTTGGGTCATCAAGAGGTAATGAAAAAAGGGGTATTTAGTAAAATAAAGTAAAATTACAATAAATCTCCGAATAAAGTATAGCTAAGCTCGGGTATATATGTCATAGATACGTCTACTCGTTGTCTATCCTATACATATACTTTTTTCTTTCTTACAGACTGCGATTGTCAGGGTGGATGGGTAAAGCATAATGTCTCGTGTTACTACTTTAGTCACGATACCGAAACGTGGATAGGTGCCACGGTACATACTTTGAGTTATACGTAGCAGGAACAAGTTCATGTGTCCATTGTTTGTGGTATGTGTGTTTCAAAGCTGTACATTTATCGAACAGGGTATTATTTGTTCGTCTTTCAGCAAATATGTCAGGCTCTACAAGGCTCGTTGGTGACGATAGAATCACAACAGGAAAACGACTTTCTGGCAAACCAAATACGTACACTTAAACGCAAGTATAGCTTCGATGTACATATATATATGTGGTGTGTGTGTGTGTGTGTGTGTGTGTGCGTGCGTGCGTGCGTGCGTGCGTGCGCGTGCGTGTGTGCGTCCGTGCGTGCGTGCGTGCGTGCGTGCGTGAGTACCTGTGTGCGTGTGTGTGTGATCCAAGTTGTAAGGTTGAAAACTGGTACAACGGCTTAACTGCGACAACTTCCTGGTTATATTAACATGATGTTCATGTTTCATACTGACTGAATATCATGTTGACCGATCATGATGGCAGTTCATGTGTTATTCTGACTGAACATGTTGGCATTTCATGTGTCATATCGACTCAATTTAATGACAGTTAATGTGACATATCGACTGAACATGATGGCAGTTGATGTGTCATGCTGACTAATCATGATGGCAGTTCATGTACCATATCGACTGAATATGATGGCAGTTCATGTGCCATGATGACTGAATATGATTGCAGTTAATGTGCCATGCTGACTAAATATGATGGCAGTTCATGTATCATGATGACTGAATATGACGGCAGTTCATGTGTCATATACATTGAACATGATGGCAGTTCATGTGTCATATCGACTGAACATAATGGCAGTTTATGTGTCACGCTGACTGATCATGAGGACAGTTCATGTATCAAGCTAACTGAATATGACGGCAGTCCATGTGCCACGCTGATTGATCATGATGACAGTTCATGTGTCATATCGACTGAACATAATGGCAGTCCATGTGTCACGCTGATTGATCATGATGACAGTTCATGTTTCTTATCGCCTGAACATAATGGCAGTTCATGTGTCACGCTGACTGATCATGATGACAGTTCATGTTTCTTATCGACTGAACATAATGGCAGTCCATGTGCCACGCTGATTGATCATGATGACGGTTCATGTGCCATATCGACTGAACATAATGGCAGTCCATGTGCCACGCTGATTGATCATGATGACAGTTCATGTGTCATATCGACTGAACATGATGGCAGTTCATGTGTCACGCTGACTGATCATGATGACAGTTCATGTGTCAAGCTGACTGATCATGATGACAGTTCATGTGTCACGCTGACTGAACATGATGGCAGTTCATGTGTCATATCGACTGAACATAATGGCAGTTCATGTGTCACGCTGACTGATCATGATGGCAGTTAATGTGCCATGCTGACTGAACATGATGGCAGTACATGTGCCATATCGACTGAACATGATGGCAGTTCATGTGTCATATCGACTGAAAATGATGGCAGTTCATGTGACATGCTGACTAAACTTGATGGCAGTTCATGTGACATGCTGGCTGAACTTGATGGCAGTCCATGTGCCACGCTGACCACGATGACAGTTCATGTGCCATGCTGATTGAACATAATGGCAGTTAATGTGTAATGTTGGTTTCGTTCTTTCAATGTTACGAATAATTCTTTTTCATAGAATACAGAAGATTGATGTTACCGATCTTGTCATTGTTTTTTATACTTCAGATCGTCATGTGTGTGTTTTTGTATAGTTAAGATATATTTTTTTATTTACTATTTAATTTCGGGACAAAATAAGACTTATTTCGCTGTCTTATTATGTCTAAGCCTTAAAATCAAGGATGATAATGTGTTGGTGTTATCATTAATCACCAATGTAGATGTTCGAACACTATTCATTTAATCCAGGCAGATTATTGACTGATATTCGTTTATGTCCTTAAATACTGGTCGGTTATTTAACTTGGAAAATGTCGCTTAAGAACGCATTCTACCACTTAATGTTCCCTATTATTTTACCGCGAAGTACAAAGAATAGCGTTGAATAATTATTTCATTTCATAGGCAAGTTAAATAAACCAAAGTCCGTCGAATCAAAGAAACAATGGCATTCCTACATTTTAGCCTCATTTCAAAGAAACAAAATTATTCCATTCTAAAATACAACAACCCTTTACTTGTCAGATGAAAAAAGAGCAAAGCGCTAATTAGGGGTAAAACTGTGTTTTTCCACCAACTCTTCCGACCCTGTTTTTTCTTCCCGACCTTACACTTTGTAGTAGTGGATGTTTCGTAATTTCATAAAAATATGCAATTTTTGAGTGACTATATATAACCAGTGGTTCTTTTCTATTGTTTTATTTCGTAGACTTACGAAATAAGCCTGTAAACACAATTGATACCTTTTTTACAATATAGTTTGAACAACGATAAAACATCATTATTACAATAATGCAATAATACTATCGTGACGAATAAGAGGAATACAACAATGCATGAGGTATCATAATTAAAACATACCGGCAGCAATATGATAAATAATCTTTTGAAAGATTATACTATTCGTCAGGATAGTGGGTCCGTTCACGTCGGTTCTTTATGCGGCGTTCACACAGTGCCGATTATGGCTCCCGTTTGGGATCAGACAGCGCTACGACACGAAAAGCGAAAAAGTCGGATTACTATCCTCAATGATCTGGAATGTCCTATCATTGTCTGAACGCAGTCGTATATGTTCGTAACAGAGTCCTACGGATCGGGAATGGTCCGGAAAGGTCGGCCAAGCCCTCCCGACAGTTAGGTGCGTCCCGTAACATTCGGGAAACTTTTGTCTAGTCGGATTACAATCGTGACTATGTCGTGACAGATTCTGCTGTATCGGATCAAAATCGTAACAATGTCCTGTGTTGTCTGGTCAATGTCCTGTGGAACGGGCATGATCTGGAGAAGCAGAATTAGCTATTAAGGTAGAAGCCGTAGGTGTAGAAGTCGTGACTGTAGAAGTAGGTGCAGTAGTCCCAACTGTGGTGACCACTGCAGGAATGGTAATGGGCTCAGTCTCACCTGTGGACTTGCTGGAGTTCTTCAACTGGCTCACCATCACCACTAGACTCTTCAGCAGGTGAATGCATAGGAGAAATAGAAATAGGCTTCCTTTTCCTTGGTTGTCTTGCAGTTTCCTTCATGGCAGGCACAGGCTTTTTCTTAGCTGGCATAGTGAAGTAACTTAAACCTTATGATAATCAGGTTTAATATTTATAATTTAAATGGAGACAATCTGCCAATAACTGACGGCGATGCTCCTTGTAGAACTGCTGAGGCTAGAATGAGAATCCGCCGTCGCACGATTTTTTATAGGACGGGACCATCACGGGACTATCACGTGAAACGGTTTTCTAACGGATGTCTTCCGTCAGCGTCGGTTCATTGTCTGGTCACTGTCTGATCTTTGTCGGATCGCATTCGGGAGAATCGGGACGCTGTCGGGACAGATTCGGTCGTTTTTTACCATGACAAAGATACAAATCGGATCAGAATCGGATTGAGAACGGGATAATCGGGACGAATTCTGCTGGAAACGGCTGGATCGGGACGCCTCCTGAACAATATCTGATTGTTGTCGTGATTAAATAAATGTTTTTACAAATTTTAATAAAAGTTTGAATTTCCAGCCACGAATCACAGGATCTTGATCAGACATTTGACACATTTTAATCGGGAATGGTCCTATCAAGGACGGCAGTAAAAATCCTGAATGTGTGACTTAGGCATTAGATGGTAGTGATTTTGCCGGGAAGGTTAGCACGGGAAATTTGGTTAGATAAAGCGCCCCCTATATATCTATAAATAGCTCACTCATACGAGAACCGGAATGACCACTTGCATACTAAACAAGTACATAACAGACACATACACGGCATACAGACGATACATTGACATTACATTTACAAGGCATTGACTACTATCTACATTTAACTTTATGATGAAATGATGAAATGAACGGGTTGTTACATATATTAAAAATCAGACTATGTTTTTTGTGTGTGTTTTTTCGACAATAGTGATATACCCTGGTATAGGTACAGAATTTTAAAAATTAAAAAGAAATAGAAAAAGGTTTGCCTACCTACCATTATATATGCAAAAAGCTACAGAAACATGCTCAGTAGCAAAAAGTTTAAACATAAACCCGGTTTAGTGGCAATGGGCAAACGCCAAAGACATAGAACACAAATTCACAAACAAGAAACATAGAACAGCACTAAACTCTACAAACAGCACAGTGCATAAATAATATATATATATATATATATATATATATATATATATATATATATATATATATATATATATATATATATATATATATATATAAATAATTGGTATGTTTATCAAGAATTGCTAGGAACCGCCTTGGAACGGTCAGTAACATGTAAATTTACTGGGGGTTTAAACCAGTTTATGTGCACAAACCTCACTCTTATCCCAACAACTCTTAATAAAGATAAAACGCAAAAGGTAAATCTTATCAAAGTATGCATTAATTTGAGGAAACTTATCAATAAAACAAATAATAATAAAAAAAAACGAACAGATAAACCCCAAGTACTTCAATGATTAGAGATCCCAACTCTATCTGCAGACGGAGGGAAACAATTCAGAGCACCTAATGCAAATACTTTTCAATGATACGATGCAGTCATCGTTAGAAACCAAAAACATCACACACAGTCTGCCTTATAAAATTAAATGTTTAAAACCATATTTAATATTGTGTATGTGTTAGTGGAAACAAAGTACTTTTTTTGGCCTTATGTATAATTTTAAATCACGAGTGATGTGGCACGAGTGATGTGGGTATGACTGGTTTTAACCACGTTGTCAGTTACTATGAAATAAGTAGTTTGTTTAAACATGAACATGGTTGTAATTCGTCCGCACGCTAATTATTGCACAAGAAGTGCTGTGCCGTATGGTTACCGTGCTAACATGAGAATAATGCATAAACAGAATTAAAGAATACAAAGTATATTTAAGGAATGGAAGTTAAGGTGTAAATATTTTGGTATAACTAGATTATATAAGCCCCCTTCCCCCTTCTCTTATAATGTTCAGATGAATGGTACTGGATAGCACTCTCTGACATGGAAAATGAAGGCACTTGGGTTTGGATGGGAGACGGAAAGTTAACACCAGCGGTTTATACAGCATGGGACGATGGGGAGCCGAACAATTCACACGACAATGAGAATTGTGGGGTTCTCAGAGATTCACATCATTGGAATGACTACATGTGCCATCAGCCTGGATTTTTTATATGTGAAAAGCAGGATGAGTATGTCTTTAATGTTTTATTTTTATAACACAAGTGATTCCCATAGAAATAATGATTAAGTAAAGTGATTACATAAGTTTTATGGTCAATACTTTGTGTGTTTACTCATTGGCCCTCTGTTAACCCGTTGTTTATTCTCTGATTATGTCACTGATTTCAACACCAATGTATTAGTTGCGTAGTTTAATTGTGTGTTTTTTTAATATCATGTCTTTTAACTACACGCTTAAGTGCTGTAAAAAGTAAAAATGTGTAAAAAAAACCAGCTAAAATTGGGTCTTTTCTTACAAAATTCACCAAAATATTCCTAAAAGTTCGACAAAATAAGGTGACGTTAATATATTAACAACTTAACCCTTTTTAAATGCATCGTGCGTTCAGTATGCTTTATCCCAAGCAATCTTCTCCTTCAACATGTACATTATTTTAAGTTTATAAAACGTCGTCAAAATATTGCTCAGCTTTGTGCTAGAGATAAATTCTAAGATATGTTCAAGTACTTTGAAGGCTAAAATATATTAACTTCCTCTTTTTGCAATAGAATTTATAGACGATAAAGGAGTTTTTTATATAATCAAATCCATAATTTCTACAATGACTCTAAGCTTGATATTTCGCTTAATGGTTCACCAGATTTGTGTCTAGGCACAAGGGTTTTTGATTTTGTTTTACAGCCTTTGCATGTCTTGATAGAATTGTGTTTAAAACGTTCGTTTATCTGGAATTTCTGAGTATATTGCTTATAATTATTTGTTGTTTTTGGGTTTCAAACATTTGTTTGGATCATGAAGTCACATGTTTAATGTGACACTCTTATTTAAAATCAATACATACACATGTATAACAAACATAAATTTTGAGAGATAAACTTTCAACTTCTTAACAAATAATCACTTATGGAAAAAAATACTGACTGATAGCAAAGATATAACCGTGTATTAAATAGCTGAAAACACAAAAATATTAAATGATTGGTGAATGCTAAAAGATTAACTGTGATCTACTATTGTCTCATAAGGTAGAAATACCGTGTTTTCTGCACATTTCTTTCAAATTAAACACATTATCTTTCATAAGAACTATTGCTTTCGACATTTATTAATCCTTTTTGGTGAATTAAGATAATTCTATTAAATATGGTAAATCTTTTTAGGAGTAATAGTGCATCTTTAAATATTGGCGGACCATATTTTCACGATATAAGGATTTAATAAAATTGGGCCACTTTCTCTTCAAACATAAGTGTTTTGAAGCAGTTGGTAATTTATCAGTTGTGTATTAAAAAGTTCTAAAATCAATCATCTTAATAACGTCCATGTGAAAATGTTGGTGTGTCGTGTCTTTGTTATGGTAGGCTGTGTTACGAAATTCTTTGATTATAAGATAACAATGTGAAAGAACTAAGCTATTTTGCAAGTCAGTTCGTAGACCGTTTGTTTTCTAGAATTTAAAGTTGATTTGATTTTTTCGATTTTATTCTTTTCAATATTTCATTCTAAATGTTTTTTTTTCAGAATGGAAATCATCGGTTGATTCGTCTAATCGAAAACGAATTGCTTTGCTGCAGACTTGATCCGAAATTATTTGTGAATGCTATTAAAATATCAATCAAAGAGGAATCTCTTTTCTGAGATGGCAAGGGAGTGCTTGTTAATTTAGGTGATTGACTTTATAGATTTGTTTTCAATGCGATCATACAGCAACACAATGATCGTTACTGACACAACATTTGCACAGCGTTCATGGAACGTGTGTTTTCCATGCTTAAACACGTATCTGAGACTTGTTCTACTGTCTAAAATTCTTAGACGGACATAAACATAAGTTTAGCTGTCAAAACAATTAATTATGTTGATTTTTCCGAAGGATAAAAACAGTTAATTACACACATGATTAATATGAAGAAGCTTTAAATTAAAAATATTTGTAGGTGATGCGTTTTCATTTATATTCAGTATTAATTATCTTGAACCTGTTCTCTAAGAGACACTACTGGCGTTTGCATTTGTGGTCACGTGACCTTTTTTGCATATCACCGGTGTGAACATTGTGACAGATAATGAGGAGAGAGCATGATGTATATCAGACCCATCAAAGTGGGGGCATGCAAATAATAATGCGGTGGTATGGAACCTACGTCCCTTCTTACCTCTCTTAGTTCAGTATTCGATTTCTTTTGGTTTCTTTGAATGATATTTATCACCGAAGTGAGACATAGTGTAAGGTTCAGAGCGTCCTTCTCTATTCGGTCGAGATCCTTTGTTTTGTGCATATACCACGTGTCTCTTTTTATGTATAATTTTAATAGTTTAAGCCTTAATTTGTGTGTGCTCCAACTTTGTTTATTTTGAATTTGAAGATGTTATGTTGAATTAAATGTTGTTAAAGCCTATACAGAACATGGATAACATTCCATGTCAACGCATATAAAATCCCAGTTTTAATGTATTGAACATTAGCAAAACAGAGTCCTCACACACTATTTTGTAATTATCAAAACCTTATTTTAATGCTGAACACTTACTTATAGTTTTTCACTTTGTCTTTAATATCTTCACATACGAAGACGACGCATGCGTAATATAACAAACTCATGCATCAATAATTATAGTTACGTAGCTGTGCCTGTAGCGACTGCATTGTAAACAGCATGACGATACATAATTTGTACATTCCCCACCCACAAGGTATTCTTCTCTTGAAAACGAGATAATATGTTTTATTTTGTGCTTTTGGCTGCATGGCTGTCTTTGTGAGATATATCTATCATATAACAGAACACAACTTAACACGAAAAGAAGGGCATAGACACATGTGTCCATATAGTACAACCTGATGATATTCTTTTAACAAACTACAATTTGTGTAATATATTTGCGAAGTAAATCAAGTGGCGCTTAATTAAAAAATGACAGTGTCTGTTTCAGTGATGTCATTTGTTTGCCGCGTTTGTGGGAATGCGTTGAAAACACATGGGGGCTGAAATTGCATGAGCTGTTAAAAACAGTTTTACACCACGGAGAGCATGACGCACCATATGTAAGTGTATTCTATTAACATTTTTTGTTTATATTATTCTTTTATTATTCTATAATTAAGCAATTATCTACCAGTCACAAGCTTAGGCGTTTTTATTAACCATTATTATTATTTACCAAAATATTGCAATTACAAGTATTTTAAATTCAAATACAAATATATATACTTTTAATGGCATATATGTATTTATACAGGTGCACCACACATGGATCCGATAAGTAGTTTCTGTGCCCGAAATGCATGCAGGAGTTCACCACACATACGGACCTGAACAGGCATTGGCGAGGAGAAGATGGCACGACACGATATACGTGAGACATGTGTGGGATTTCAATGTAGTGAATATAATGCGCGTACAGATTTGTAATAATTCGTGGTTGTTATGGATATGCGCGCAGTGATTCAGATTATGTTTATGTTATGATTACATATTTAAATCGTTCTTTAAATAGTTCTTAAAAGAGGACAGTGTTATTTCTTAAATGGAGCGCGAAAACTTTTCTATGGTTCCATTCGAAGCGAGCAATAATTAATTTTGATTTTTAAAATTGCCACGAGACAAGGTTTCCATGATGCTACGGACGACAGTCGTCAACAAATGAATTCCATACGGGTACTTGTTTTATCTTTGCCCGTGCCAAATTTTAGGTCTACTTATCTGAGGTTGAAGAAAGTAGAATCTCAGGCAGATCATAACAAAAGTATTGTTTATTAATTAATCGTTATGTGATTTGATTACTTATCTGTGATTTTATCTGATTATCTGTGATCGCTTTTATTGTCAATCATTTCATTCAATGTATAAAACTAATCTGAGATATACAGTTATAGAATAAATGAAGAACATTTCCATCATGATGTCTTTATTTCTGTAAAATAGCACTTATACATACAGTTGACAGAATATTTTCACTGATATAAACATTGGTCCGGGTAGAGCAATACATTGCCATTGTATCATCACAATGGTTATCATTATCACAATATCTGTCATTAACAATTATCATGACAGTATTATCTTCACAACATGAAGAATGGTTAAATAAAAGGTTCATTGAACATGTTTAAATTATGTTCAAATTAAACGTTTATCCCCATGCGATCTGTTACAAGCATCTTAGAATCGTTGCGTCTGGCCCGCTCCCAGCGCACACCAATGGTTCCCTTCTGTAATGCATTTCTGTTCATCAAAACAGTCCCATACGGTACTGTACTCCGACTCTTTGTATCAAACGTGCGGTT